>NW_012099544.1:630283-649743 GCF_000951045.1 Mandrillus leucophaeus
TATGTAACAAACCTGCACATTAAACTATAATAATAATAAAAAATAAAAATAAATAAAATAAAGAAAACTGGAGAGAAGCTTTCAGAGAAACTACTTTGTGATGTGTGTATTTATTTCATAGAGGTAAATCATTCTTTGGATGGAGCAGTTTGAAATTACGGTTTCTGCAGTAACTGAGAAAGGACATTTGGGAAGGCTCTTAAGAATATGCTGAAAAATAAATACCCTCCAATAAAAACCAGAAGGAAACTATCTGTGAAACTGCTCTAGGTCACGTGATTTCCACTCACACAGTTAAGCTTCTGTTTTCATTGAGCAGCATTCTACACCGTTTTAGGTTAGTCAGCTAAGGGATATTTGGGAGTGCTTTGAGGCTTATGGTGAAAACGTAAATATCTTCAGATAGATACTGGAGAGAAGATTTCTGAGGAGCTGCTTTGTGATGCGTGCATTTCACTCACAGAGTTATACTTTTCTTCTCATAGAAGATTGGGGAATCCCGTTTGGAGAAAATGCTGACAGGTGACATTCGGGAGTATATGGACGGCTATGGTGAAAAAGGAAATATTCTAAGACAAAAACTGGAAAGAAGCTCTCTGTGAAGCTGCTTTGTGATAGATATGTGTATTCATCTCACACAGAAAAAAATTTCTTTCTATTACTCAGTTTTGAAACTACGTCGTGGACGGATTCGCAAGGGGACATTTTGGAGCATATTCAGGACTGTGGGAAAATTGGAAATATCTCCAGATAAAAACTGGAGGGATACTTTCTGAGAAACTGCTTTGTGATGTGTGCATTCCATTCAGGGAGTTATACCTCCTTTCTCATAAGGCAGTGTTTCATCACTGTTCCTGTAAAACTGAAAAAGTGATATTTTGCAGTGCACTGAAGACTATGGCGAAAAGTGTAGTATCTGGAAATAAAACCCAGAAAGAAGTATTCCAAGAAACTGCTCTCTGACATGTGCATTCATTTCAGAGAGTTAAAGCTTACACTACGTTGCTCAGTTGGAAATTCTGTCTTTGAGGAATATATGAAGTGGTATTAAGTGGTGCTCGGAGGCTTGGGGGGATATAGGAAACGTCTTCCGATGAAAACGGAAGAGAAGTTTTCAGAGCAACTGCTTTTTGATGTGTGTATTCATCTGATAGAGTTAAATCATTCATTGGATTGGGCAGTTTGAAATCACTTTTTCTGTGTAACCTGAGGAAGGACATTTGGGAACACTCTAAAGAATATGCTGAAAAAGTAATAACCTTCGAAAAAAACCAGAAGGGAACTTTCTGTGAAACTGCTCTAGGTCACGTGAATTCCACTCACACCAGTAAGCTTCTGTTTTCATTGAACAGTATTCTAACACTGTTTTAGGTTAGTCAGCTAAGGGATACTCGGGAGCACTTTCAGGCTTACAGTGAAAACAGAAATATCTTCAGATAAGAGTTATACTTTTATTCTCATAGAGGATTGGGGAATCCCGTTTGGAGAAAACGCTACCAAGGAACCTGCGGGAGTATATGGATGGCTATGGTGAAAAAGGAAATATCCTCAGACAAAAACTGGAAAAAAGATTTCTGTGAAAATGCTTTGTGATAGATATGTCTATTCATCTCACATACGTTCTTTCTACTACGCAGTTTTGAACCTGCGTCATGGACAGATTTGTGAAGGGACATTCGGGAGCACATGCAGGCCTGTGGGGAAATTGGAGATATCTTCAGATAAATACTGGAGAGAAGCTTTCTGAGAAGCTGCTTTCTGATGTGTACATTCCGCTCAGGGAGATATAACACTTATCTCATAAGGCAGTGTTTGAACACTGTATCTGTAAACTGAAAAAGTGATATTTTGCAGTGCATTGATGGCTGTGGCAAAAAGTGAAATATCCTGAAATAAAACCCAGAAAGAAGCGTTCCAAGAAACTGCTCTCCGAGGTTTGCATTCATTTCAGAGAATTAAATTTTACAGTACGTTGCCCAGTTTGGAAACTTTGTCTTGAGTAATCTGTGAAGGGATATTTAGTGGTGCCCGGATGCTTCTGCTGAGAAATGAAACGTATTCCAATGAAAACTGGAAAGAAGCTTTCGGAGCAACTGCTTTGTGATGTGAGTATTCATCTCATAGATCTAAATTATTCTTTGGATTGAGTAGTTTCAAATCTCTGTTTCTATGGAACTTGAGAAAGGATATTTGGGAACGCTCTTAAGAAAATGCTGAAAAAGAAATACACTACCATAAAAATCAGAAGAAAACTTGCTGAGAAACTGCTCTAGGTCATGTGAAGTCCGCTCGCACATTTAAGCTTCTGTTTTCATTGAGCAGTATTCTAACACTGTTTTAGGTTAGTCAGTCAAGGGACACAAGGGAGCACTTTGAGGCTTATGGTGAAAATGGAAATATCTTCAGATAGATACTGGAGAGAAGACTTCGGAGGAGCTGCTTTGTGACGTGTGCATTCCACTCACAGATTTACACCTTTCATATCATAGAGGATTAGGGAATTCTGTTTGGAGAAATCGCTACCAGGGGTCATTCAGGAGTATATGGACGGCTATGGTGAGAAACGAAATATTCTCAGACAAAAACTGGAAAGAAGCTTTCTGTGAAATGGCTTTGGGATCGATATGTCTATTCATCTCACACACATAAGTCTTTCTTTCTATTACCCCGTTTTGAAACTGCGTGATGGACTGGTTCACCACGGGACATTCCGGAGTACATTCAGTACTGTGGGGAATTGGAAATATCTCCAGATAAAAATTGGATAGAAGCTTTCAGAGAAACTACTTTCTGATAGGTGCATTCCACTAATGGAGTTATAGCTCTTTTCTCATAAGGCAGTGTTTGAACACAGTTCTTGTAAAACTGAAAAAGTGATATTTTGCAACGCTTTGAAGACTATGGTGAAAACTGTAGTATCCAGAAGTAAAAGCCAGAAAGAAACATTCCAAGAAACTATTCCCTGACGTGTGCATTAATTTCACAGAGGTAAAGCTGACACTACGTTGCCCAGTTTGGAAACTCTGTCTTTGAGGAATCTTTGAAGTGATATTAAGTGGCACCTGGAGGCTTGTGGTGAGAAAGGAAACGTCCTCCGATGAAAACTGGGGAGAAGCTTCAGAGCAACTGCTTTGTAATGTGTGTATTCATCTCACGGAGATAAATCATTCTTTGGATTTGGCAGTTTGAAATCACTGTTTCTGTGGAACCTGACAAAGGACATTTGGAACGCTCTTGAGAATCTGCTGAAAAAGTAATACCCTCTGATAAAAACCAGAAGGAAACTTTCTGTGAAACTGCTCTAGGTTACATCAATTCCACTCACACAGTTAAGCTTCTGTTTTCATTGAGCAGTATTCCAACACTGTTTTAGGTTAGTCAGCTAAGGGATACTCGGGAGCACTTTGAGGCTTACGGTGAAAATGGAAATATCTTCAGATAGACGCTAGAGAGAAGTTTTCCGAGGAGCTACTTTGTGACGTGTGCATTCCACTCACAGAGTTATACCTTTCTTCTCATAGAGGGTTGGGGAATTCCGTTTGGAGAAAAAGCTACCAGGGGACATTCGGGAGTATATATGGTGAAAAAGGACGTATCCTCAGACAAAAACTGGAAAGAAGCTTTCCCTGAAACTACTTTGAGATTGATATATCTATGCATCTCACATAAATAAAACTTTCTTTCTATTATGCCATTTTGAAGCTGTGTCATGGATGGATTTGTGAAGAGACTTTCTGGAGCACATTAAGGCCCATGGGGAAATGCGAGATATCTTCAGATAAAAACTAGAGAGAAGCTTTCCAAGAAACTGCTTTGTGAAGTTTCCTTTCCACTCAGGAAGTTATACCTCTTTTCTGATGAGGCAGTGTTTGAGCACTGTTCCTGTAAAACTGAAAAAGTTATATATGCAGCGCCTTGAAAACTATAGCGAAAAGTTACATATCCAGAAAAAAAACCCAGAAAGAAGGGTTCCAAGAAACTGCTCTCTGACGTGTGCCTTCATTTCAGAGAGATAAAGCTTACACTATGTTTCCCAGTTTGGAAACTCTTTCTTTCAGGAATCTATGAAGGGATATTAAGTGGTGACGGGAGGCTTGTGGTGAGAAAGGAAACGTGTTCCGATGAAAACTGGAAAGAAGCTGTCAGAGCAAGTGCTTTGGGATGTGTGAATTCAACTCATAGAGTTAAATCATTCTTTGGATTGAGCCGTTTGAAATCACTGTTTCTGTGGTTCCTGAGAAAGGACATATGGGAGCGCTCTTAAGAATATGCTGAAAAAGAAATACACTGATAAAAACCAGAAGGAAAGATTCTGTGAAACGGCTCTACATCACGTGAAGTCCACTCACACTGTTAAGCTTGTGTTTTCATTGAGCAGTATTCTAAAACTGTTTTAGTTTAGTCAGCTAAGGGATACTTGGGAGTTCTTTGAGGTTTATGGTGAAAACGGAAATATCCTCAAAGAGATACTGGAGAGAAGATTTCCGAGGAGCTGCTTTGTGATGTGTGCATTATTCTCACAGAGTTTAACATTTCTTCTCATAGAGGATTGGGGAATCCCGTTTGGAGAAAAAGTTACCAGGGGACATTTGGGTATGGACGTCTGTGGTGAAAAAAGACATATCCTCAGACAATAATTGGAAAGAAGCTTTCTATGAATTGCTTTGTGACAGGTATGTTTATGCATCTCACATAGATAAAACTTTCTTTCTATTACGGACTTTTGAAAATGCATCATGGACGGATTCTGAGGGGCATTCAGGAGCATATTCAGGCCTGTGGGGTAGTAGGAGATATCTTCAGATAAAAATTGGACAGAAGCTTTCTGAGAAACTGCTTTTTGATGTGTGCATTCCACTCAGGGAGTTATACCTGTTTTCTCATAAGGCAGTGTTTGAACACTGTTCCTGTAAAATTGAAAAATGATATTTTGCAGCTCATTGAAGACTATGGCGAAAAGTGAAGTATCTTGAAATAAAAGCCAGAGAGAAGTGTTCCTGGAAACTGCTCTCCAACGTGTGCATTAATTTCAGAGAGTTAAAACTTACACTACGTGGCCCAGTTTGGAAACTCTGTCTTTTAGGAATCTCTGAAGGGATATTAAGTGGCATCAGGAGGCTTGTGGTGAGAAAGGAAACATCTTCCAATGAAAACTGGAGAGAAACTTTGGGAGCAACTGCTTTGTGATGTGTGTACTCAACTCATAGAGTTAAAACATTCTTTGGATTGAGCAGTTTGAAATCACTGTTTCTGTGGAACCTGACAAAGGACATTTGGGAATGCTCTTAAGAAAATGCTGAAAAAGAAATACCCTTCGATAAAAACCAGAATGAAACCTTCTGTGAAACTAATCTAGGTCACATGAATTCGACTCACACAATTAAGCTTCTGTTTTCATTGAGGAGTATTCTAATACTGTTTTAAGTTAGTCAGCTAAGGGATACCCAGGAGCGCTTTGAGGCTTATGGTGAAATTGGAAATGTCTTCAGATAGATACTGGAGAGAAGATTTTCGATGAGCTTCTTTGTGACATGTGCATTCCACACACCGAGTTTTACTTTTCTTCCCGTAGAGGATTGGGGAATCCCGTTTGGAGAAAACACTACCAGGGGACATTCGGGAGTATATGGTGGCTATGGTGAGAAAGGAAGTATCCTCAGACAAAAACTGTAAAGAACCTTTCTGTGAAACTGCTTTGTGGTAGATATATCTATTCATCTCACATAGATGAAACGTTCTTTCTATTACACAGTAGTGACACTGCGTCAAGGACGGATTCGCGAAGGGACATTTGGCAGTATATTCAGGCCTGTGGGGAAAAAGGAGATATCTTCAGATAAAAACTGTAGAGAAGCTTTCTGAGAAACTGCTCTGTGATGAGTGCATTCCACTGAGGGAGTTAAGCCTCTTTTCTCATAAGCCAGTGTTTGAGCACTGTTCCTGTAAAACTGAATAAGTTATATTTTGTGGCACATTGAAAACAATGTTGAAAAGTGAAATATCCTGAAATAAAACCCAGAAAGAAGGGTTCCAAGAAACTGCTCTCTGACGTTTGCATTCATTTCAGAGAGTTAAAGCTGACACTACATTGTCCAGTTTGCAAACTCTGTCTTTCAGGAATCTGTGAAGGGATATTAAGTGGTGCCCAGAAGCTTGTGATGAGAAAGGAAACATCTTCCAATGAAAACTGTGGAGAAGCTTTCAGAGCAATTGCTTTGTGATATGTGTATTCATCTCATAGAGTTAAATCATTCTTTGGATTGAGCAGTTTGAAATCACTGTTTCTGTGGAAACTGAGAAAGGACATTTGGGAACTCTCTTAAGAATATGCTGAAAAAGAAATACCGTCTGAAAAAAACTAGAAGGAAACTTTCTGTAAAACTGCCCTAGGTCACGTGAAGTGCACTTGCACAGTTAAGCTTCTGTTTTCATTGAGCAGTATTCTAACACTGTTTTTGTTTAGTCTGTGAGGTGATATTTGGGAGTGATTTGAGGCTTACGGTGAAAGAGGAAATATCTTCAGATAAAAACTAGAGAGAATATTTCTGAGTAGCTGCTTTGTGATGTGTGCATTCCATTTACAGAGGTATACTTTTCTTCTCATAGAGAAATGGGGAATCTCATTTGCAGAAAAAGCTACCATGGGACATTCGGGAGTATATGGATGGCTATTGTGAAAAAGGAAGTGTTCTCAGACAAAAACTGGAAAGAAGCTTTCTGTGAAACTGCTTTGTGAGAGATATGTCTATTCATCTCACATAGATAAAAGTTTTTTTCTATTATGCAGTTTTGAAACTGCATCATGGATGGATTCATGAAGTGACTTTGGTTAGCACATTCAGGCCTGTGGGGGAAAAGGAGATATCTTGAGATAAAAACTGGAGGGAAACTTTCTGAGAAACTGCTTTGTGATGTGTGCATACCACTCAGCGAGTTGTACCTCATTTCTCATAAGGCAGTGTTTGAACACAATTCCTGTAAAACTGAAAAAGTGATACTTTGCAGTGTATTGAACACTATGGCAAAAACTGAATAATCCAGAAATGAAACCCAGAAAGAAGCTTTCCAAAAAACTGCTGTCTGACGTGTGCATTCATTCCAGAGTGTTAAAGCTTACACTACATTGCCCAATTTGGAAACTCTGTCTTGGAGGAATCTGTGAAGGGATATTAACTGGCGCCCGGAGGCTTGTGGTGAGAAAGGAAACGTCTTCCAATGAAAACTGGGGAGAAGCTTTTGGAGTAACTACTTTGTAATGTGCATATTCATCTCATAGAGTTAAATCATTCTTTCGATAGAGAAGTTTGAAAACACCGTTTCTTTGGTACCTCAGAAAGGTCAGTTGGGAACACTCTGAAGAATGCGCTGAAAAAGTAATACCCTCTGACAAAAACCAGAAGGAAACTTTCTGCGAAACTACTCTAGGTCACGTGAAGACCACTGGCACAGTTCAGCTTCTGTTTGCATTGAAGTTTTCTGACACTCTTTAGGTTAGTCAGCTAAGGGATACTCTTGAGCGCTTTGAGGCTTTGTGTGAATACGGAAACATCTTCAGGTAGATACTGGAGAGAAGATTTCCAAGAAGCTGCTTTGTGACGTGTGCATTCCACTCACAGAATTGTACTTTTCTTCTCATAGATGATTGGGGCATCCCATTTGGAGAAAACGCTACCAGGTGACATTCGTGAATATATGGACGGCTATGGTGAAAAAGGAAGTATTCTAACACAAAAACTGGAAAGAAATTTTCTGTGAAGCTGCTTTGTGATAGACATGTCTATTCATCTCACACAGAAAAAAATTTTTTCTATTACGCTGTTTTGAAACTCCGTCATGGATGCATTCACGAAGGGACATTCGGGAGCACATTCAGGATGTGGGAAAATAGGAAATATCTCCAGATAAAAACTGGAGGGAAGCTTTCTGACAAACTGCTTTGTGACATGTGCATTCCATTCAGGGAGTTATACCTCCTTTCTTATAAGGCAGTGTTTGAACACTGTTCCTGTAAAACTGAAAAAGTGATATTTTGCAGTACATTGAAGACTATGGCGAAAAGTGAAATATCCGGAAATAAAACCCAGAAAGAAGCGTTCCAAGAAACTGCTCTCTGACGTTTTCATTCATTTCAGAGAGTTAAAGCTGACACTATGTTGCCCAGTTTGGAAACTCTGTCTTTGAGGAATCTTAGAAGTGATATTAAGTGGTGCAAGGAGGCTTGTGGTGAGAAAGAAAACGTCTTCCGATGAAAACTGGAGAGAATCTTTTGGAGCAACTGTTTTGTGCTGTGTGTGTTCATCACATAGGGTTAAACCATTCTTTGGATTCAGCAGTTTGAAATCACTGTTTCTGTGGAACCTGAGAAAGCACATTTTAGAATGCTCTTAAGAATATGCTGAAAAAGAAATACCCTCCGATAAAAATCAGAAGGAAACTTTCTGTGAAACTGTTCTAGGTCATGTGAAGTCCACTCGCAGAGTTAAGTTTCTGTTTTCATTGCGCAGTATCCCAACACTGTTTTAGGTTAGTCAGCTAAGGGATACTCAGGTGCACTTTGAGGCTTATTGTGAAAACGGAAATATCTTCAGATAGGTACTGGAGAGAAGATTTCCAAGGAGCTGCTTTGTGACATGTGCATTCCACACATAGCATTATACTTTTCTTCTCCCAGAGGATTGAGGTATCCCGTTTGAAGAAAAATCTAGCAGGGGACATTCGGGATTATATGGACGGCTATGGTAAAAAAGGAAGTATTCTCAGACAGAAACTGGAAAGAAGGTTTCTGTAAAACTGCTTTGTGATAAATATGTCTCCTCATCTCACATAGATGAAACGTTCTTTCATTATGCATTTTTGAAACTGTGTCCTGCACAGATTAGCGTAGGGATATTTGGAGGGACATTCAGGCCTGTGTGGAAATAGGAAATATCTTCCGATAAACACTGGAGAGAAGCTTTCTGAGAAACTGCTTTATGACATGTGCATTACACTCCCAGAGTAATCCTTTTCTTCTGATAGATGTTTGGAGAATCCTCTTTGGAGAAAACGCCACTTGGGACCTTCAGGAATATATGAATGGCTATAGTGGAAAAGGAAGCATCCTCAGACATAAACTGGAAAGAATCTTTAAGTGAAACTGCTTTGTGATAGATATGTCTATTCATTTCACATAGATAAAACTTTCTTTCCATTATGCACTTTTGAAACGGTGTCATGGACGCTTTCGCTAAGGACAAGGCCTGTGGGGAAATAGGAAATACGTTCAGTAAAAAGTGAAGAGAAGCTTTCTGATAAACTGCTTTGTGATGTGTGCATTTGACTCACGGAGTTACACCTATTTTCTCATAAGACAATGTTTGAACACTGTTCCTGTAAAACTGAAAATGTGATATTTTGCAGCGCAATGAAAACTATGGCAAAAAGTGTCATATCCAAAAATAAAACTCAGAAAGAAGCATTCCAAGAAAATGCTCTCTGACGTGTGCATTCATTACAGAGAATTAAAGCTTACACTGCATTGCCCGGTTTGGAACTCTGTCTTTGAGGAATCAGGGAAGGGATACTAAGTGGCGCCTGGAGGCTTGTGAGAGAAAGGTAACGTCTTCCGATGAAAACTGGAGATAAGCTTTCGGAGCAACTGCTTTGTGAAGTCTGTATTCATCTTACAGAATTAAATCATTATTTGGATTGAGCGTTTTGAAATAACTGTTTCTGTGGAACCTGAGAAAGGACATGTGGGAATGCTCTTAAGAATATTCTGAAAAATTAATATCCTCCGATAAAAACTAGAAGGAACACTCTGTGAAAATGCTCTAGGTCACGTGAATTCCACTTACTCAGGTAAGCTTCTGTTTTCATTGAGCAGTATTCTAACACTGTTTTAGGTTATTCAGTTAGTATACTTGGGAGCGCTTTGAGGCTTACGGTGAAAATGGAAATATCTTCAGATAGATACTGGAGAGAAGATTTCCCAGGAGCTGCTTTGTGACGTGTGCATTCCTCTCACAGAGTTATACCTTTCCTCTCATACAGGATTGGGGAATCCCTTTTGGAGAAAATGCTACAAGTGGACACTTCTGAGTATATGGATGGCTACGGTGAAAAAGGAAGTATTTTCATACAAAAACTGGAAAGAAGTTTTCAATAAAACTGCTTTGTGATAGATATGTCTATTCATTTCACATATATGAAACTTTCTTTCATTATGCAGATTTGAAACTGCATCATGTACGGATCTGCGAATGGATATATGGAGGCACATTCCGGTCTGTGGGGAAACAGGAAATATCTCCAGATAAAAACTGGAGAGATGCTTTCTGTGAAACTGCTCTGTGATGTGCGCATTCCGCTCAGGGAGTTATAATTCTTTTCCATAAGGCAGTGTTTGAACACTGTTCCTGTAAAATTGAAAAAGTGGTATTTTTCAGGGCATTGAATACTATGACAAAAAGTAAAATATACAGAAATAAAATCAAGAAGAATGCATTCCAAGAATCTACTCTCTGACACGTGCATTCATTTAAGAGTGCTAAAGCTTAAACTATGTTGCACAGTTTGATAGCTCGGTCTTTGAGGAATCTGTGAATGGATATTAAGTGACGCTCAGAGGCTTGTGGTGACAAAGGAAACGTATTCCAATGAAAACTGGAGAGAAGCTTTCGAAGCAACTGCTTTGTGATGTGTGTATTCATCTCATAGAGTTAAATCTTTCTTTGGATTGAGCAGTTTGATATAAGTGTTTCTGTGGAAACTGAGAAAGGATATTTGGGACCACTCTTAAGAATACGCTGAAAAAAAAATAACCTCCAATAAAAACCAGAAGGAAACGTTCTGTGAAACTGTTCTAAGTCATGTGAAGTCCAAGCACACAGTTAAGCATCTGTTTTCATTGAGCAGTATTCTAACACTGTTTTAGGATAGTCAGCTAAGGGATACCAGCTAACGGATATCAGGAGCACATTGAGGATTATGGTGAAAACGGAAAGGTCTTCAGATTGATACTGGAGAGAAGATTTCCGAGGAGTTGCTTTGTGACATGTGCATTCCAACCACGGAGTTATACTTTTCTTCTCATAGAGGATTGGGGAATCCCGTTTGGAGAAAATGCTTCCAGGGGACATTCGGGAGTATATCAATGGCTATGGTGAAAAAGAAAATATCCTAAGACAAAAACTGGAAAAAAGGTTTCTATGAAAATGCTTTGTGATAGGTATGTCTATTCATCTCACATAGACAAACTTTCTTTCTATTACACTGTTTTGTAACTGCATCATGGACGGATTCATGAAGGGACATTCGGGAGCACATTCAGGCTTGTGGGGAAATTGGAGATATCTTCAGAAAAAAACTGGAGAGAAGCTTTCTGAGAAGCTACTTTGTGACGTGTACATTCACTGAGGGAGATATACCTCTTTTTTCATAAGGCACTGTTTGAACACTGTTCCTTTAAAACTGAAAAACTGATATTCTGCAGCGCATTGACGGCTGTTGCAAAAAGTGAAAGATCCTGAAATAAAACCCAGATAGAAACGTTCCAAAAAACTGCTCTCTGAAGTGTGCATTCATTTCAGAGAATTAAAGTTTACACTACATGGCCCCGTTTGGAAACTCTGTCTTTGAGGAATCTGTGAAGGGATAATTAGTGGACCTGGAGGCTTGTGGTGAGAAAGGAAACGTCTTCCGATGAAAACTGGAGAGAAGATTTCGGAGCAACCTCTTTGTGCTGTGTGTATTCATCTCATAGATAAATCATTCTTTGGATTGAGCAGTTTCAAGTCTCCATTTCTGTGGAATTTGAGAAGGGATATTTGGGAATGCTCTTAAGAATATGTTGAAAAAGAAATACCCTCCGATAAAAACCAGAAGGAAACTTGCTGAGAAACTGCTCTAGGTCACGTGATTTCCACTCGCACAGTTAAGCTTCTGTTTTCATTGACCTGTATTCTAACACCGTTTTAGGTTAGTCAGCTAAGGGATACTCGGGAACACGTCAAGGCTTACGGTGAAAATGGAAATATCTTTAGAAAGCTACTGGAGAGCAGATTTTCGAGGAGCTGCTTTGTAACGTGTGCATTCCACTCATAGAGTTATACCTTTCTTCTCATAGCGGTTTCTGGAATCCCGTTTGGAGAATAAGCTACCATGGGACATTCGGGAGTATATGGACGGCTATGGTGAAAAAGGAGAAACACTCAGACAAAAACTGGATAGAAGCTTTCAGTGAAACTGCTTTGTGATAGACCTGTCTATTCATCTCACATAGACAAAACTTTCTTTCTCTTACGCAGTTTTGAAACTCTGTCATGGATGGATTCACGAAGGAACATTCAGGAGCACATTCAGGATTGTGGGGAAACAGGAAATATTTTCAGATAAAAACTGGAGGGAACATTTTTTAGAAACTGCTTTGTGAAATGTGCATTCCACTCAAGGTGTTATACCTCTTTTCTCATAAGGCGGTCTTTGAACACTGTTCCAGTAAAAGTGAAAAAGTGATAATTTGCAGTGTCTTGAAGACTATGGTGAAAAGTGAAATAACCTGAAATAAAACCCAGAAAGAAGCGTTCCAAGAAAGTTTTCTCTGACGTGTACATTCATTTCAGAGAGTTATAGCTTACACTACGTGGTCTGGTTTGGAAACTGTCTTTGAGGAATCTGGGAAGGGATATTAAGTGGCACCCGGAGGCTTGTGGTGAGAAAGGAAGTGTATTCCGATGAAAACTGTAATGAAGCTTTCGAAGCACCTGCTTTGTGATGTGTGTATTCATCTCATAGAGTTAAATCATTCTTTGGAGTGACCAGTTTGAAATCACTGTTTCTGTGAAACCTGAGAAAGGACATTTGGGAATGCTCTTAAAAATATGCTGAAAAAGAAAAACTCTGTGATATAAACCAGAAGGAATCATCCTGTGAAACTGCCCTAGGTCACGTGAATTCCACTCGCACAATTAAGCTTCTGGTTCCATTCAGCACTTTTCTAACACTGTTTTAGGTTAGTCAGCTAAGGGATACTCAGGAGCACTTTGCGGCTTATGGTGAAAGTGGAAACATCTTCAGATAGACACTGGAGACAAGATTACTGAGAAGCTGCTTTGTGACGTCTGCATTCCCTCATAGAGTTATACTTTTCTTCTCTTAGAGGAATGGGGAATCCCATTTGGAGAAAACGCTACCATGGGACATTCGTGAGTATATGGATGGCTATGGTGAAAAAGCAAGTGTCCTCAGACAAAAACTGGAAAGAAGCTTTCTGTAAAACTGCTTTGTGATAGATATGTCTATTCATCTCACATAGATAAAACTTTCTTTTTATTACGCAGTTTTGAAACTGCGTCATGGATGGATTCGCGAGGGGACATTCTGGAGCACATTCAGGACTATGGGGAAATAGGAAATATCTCCAGGTAAAAACTGGAGAGAAGCTTTCTGAGAAACTGCTTTGTGAATTGTGCATTCCACTCAGAGCGTTATACCTCTTTTCTCATGAGGCAGTGTTTAAACACTGTTCCTGTAAAACTGAAAAAGTGATATTTTGCAGCACATTGAAGACTATGGCAAAAAGTGAAATACCCGTAAATAAAAAGTGGAAAGAAACATTCCAAGAAACTACTCTCTGACGTGTGCATTCATTTCAGTGGTCAAATCTTACAGTACGTTGCCCAGTTTGGAAACTCTGTCTTTGAGGAATCTGTGAAGGGTTATTAAGTGGCGCTTGATAGCTTGTGGTGAGAAAGTAAACATCTTCTGATGAAAACTGGAGAGAAGCTTTTGGAGCAACTGCTTTGTCTTGTGTGTATTCATCTCATAGAGTTATATCATTCTTTGGATTGAACAGTTTGAAATGACTGTTTCTGTGGATCCTGAGAAAGGACATTTGGGAATGCTCTTAAGAATATGCTGACAAAGAAGTACCCTCCGATTAAAACCAGAAGGAAACTTTCTGTGAAACTTCTCTACATCACGTGAAGTCCATTCGCAGAGTTACCCTTCGGTTTTCATTGATCTGTATTATAACACTGTTTTAGGTTTGGCAGCTAAGGGATACTCGGGAGCGCTTTGAGGCTTACAGTGAAAAGAGAAATATGTTCAGAGAGATACTGGAGAGGAGATTTCCGAGAAGCTGCTTTGTGACATGTGCATTCCACTCACAGAGTTAAACTTTTCTTCTCATAGAGGATTGGGGAATACCGTTTGGAAAAATAGCTACCAGGGGACATTTGGGAGTGTATGGATGTCTACGGTGAAAAAAGAAATATCCTCAGACAAAAACTGAAAAGAAACTTTGTATGAATTCCCTTGTGATAGATATGTCTATTCATCTCACATAGATAAAACCTTCTTTCTATTATGCACTTTTAAAAATGCGTCATGCACGGGTTCACGAAGGGGCATTCGGGAGCACATTCAGGCCTGCGGGGTAGTTGGAGATATCTTCAGATAAAAAGTGGAGAGAAGCTTTCTGAGAAACTCCTTTGTGATGAGTGCATCCCACTCACGGAGTTATACCTCTTTTCTCCTAAGGCAGTGTTTGGACACTGTTCCTATAAAACTGAAAAAGTGATATTTTGCAGTGCATTGAGGACAATGGCGAAAAGCAAAATATCCTGAAATAAAACCCAGAAAAAAACGTTCCTAGAAACTGTTCTCTGGCGTTTGCATTTATTTCAGAGAGTTAAAGCTTACACTATGTTTACCATTTTGGAAAATCTGTCTTTCAGGACTCTGGGAAGGGATATTAAGTGGCGCCGGAGAGTTGTGGTAAGAAAGGAAATGTCTTCTGATGAAAACTGGAGAGAAGGATTTGGAACAACTGCTTTGTGATGTGTGTATTCATCTCATAGAGTTAAATCATTGTTTGGATTGAGCACTTTGAAATCACTATTTCGGTGGAACATGGGAAAGGACATTTGGGAACGCTTTTAAGAATATGGTGTAAAAGAAATACCCTACAATAAAAATCAGAAGGAAAAGTTCTGTGAAACTGTTCTAGGTCACATGAAGTCCATTGACTGAGTTAAGCTTCTGTTTTCATTGAGCTGTATTCTAACACTGTTTTAGGTTAGTCAGCTAAGGGATACTCGGGAGCACTTTGAGGCTTATAGTGAAAATGGAAATCTCCTCACATTGATACTGGAGAGAAGATTTCTGTGGAGCTGCTTTGTGATGTGTGCATTCCACTCACAGAGTTACACTTTTCTTCTCATAGAGGGCTGGGGAATCCCATTTGGAGAAAACGCTACCAGGGGACATTCGAGAGTATATGGATGTCTATGGTGAAAAAGAAATAACCTCAGACAAAAACTGGAAAGAAATTTTCTGTGAAACTGCTTTGTAATCGGTATGTCTATTCATCTCACATAGATAAGCTTTCTTTCTCTTACGAAACTTTGAGACTGCGTCATGGTCGGATTCGCGAAGGGACTTTTGGGAGCACATTCAGGCCAGTGCTGAAATAGGAGATATATTCAGACAAAGAATGGAGAGAAGCTTTCTGAGAAACTGCTTTGTGATGTGTGCATTCCACTCAGGGAGTTATACCTATTTTCTCATAAGACAGTGTTTGAACACTGTTCCTATAAAACAGAAAAAGTGATATTTTGCAGTGCATTGAAGACTACGGTGAAAAGTGAAATGTCCTGAAATAAAACTGAGAAAGAAGCGTTCCAAGTAACTGCTCTCTGACGTGTGCATTCATTTCAGAGTTGAAGCTTACACTATGTTGTGCAGCTTGGAAACTCTGTCTTTGAGGAATCTCTGAAGGGATATTAAGCTGTGCCAGTAGGCTTGTGGGGAGAAAGGAAACGTCTTCTGATGAAAACTGGAGAGAAGCTTTCAGAGCAACTGCTTTTTGAAGTGAGTATTCCTCTCATAGAGTAAAATCGTTCTTTGGATTGAGCAGTTGGAAAACACTGCTCCTGTGGAATTTGAGAAAGGATATTTCGGAACGCACTTAAGAATATACTGAAAAAGAAATACCCTCTGAAAAAAAACCAGAAGGAACTTTCTGAGAAACTGCTCTAGGTCACGTGAAGTCCACTCACACATTTACACTTCTGTTTTCATTGAGAAGCATTCTAGCACTGTTTTAGATTAGTCAGCCAAGGGATACTAGGGAGCGTTTTGAGGCTTACAGAGAAGATGGAAATATCTTTAGATAGATACAGGAGAGAAGATTTCCGAGGAGCTGCTTTGTGACGTGTGCATTCCACTCAGGAAGATGTACCTCTTTTTTCATAAGGCAGTGTTTGAACAATGTTCCTCTAAACCTGAAAATGTGATATTTGCAGCGCATTAAAGACTATGTCGAAAAGTGAAATATCCTGAAACAAAACCCAGAAAGAAGCATTCCAAGAAACTGCTCTCTGACGTCTGCATTCATTTCAGACACTTAAGGCTTACATTACATTGCCCGATTGGGAAACTCTGTCTTTGAGGAATCTGAGAAGGGATATTTATTGGAGCCCAGAGGCTTGTGGTGTGAAAGGAAACGTCTTCCGATGAAAACTGGAGAAAAGCTTTCAGAGCATCTGCTTTGTGATGTGTGTATTCATCTCATAGAGTTCAATCATTCTGTGAATAGAGCAGTTTGAAATCACTGGTTCTGGGGAACCTGAGAAAGGACATTTGGGAATGCTCTGAAGAATATGCTGGAAAACAAGTACTCTCCGATAAAAACCACAAGGATATTTTCTGTGAAAGTGCTCTAGGTCACGTGAAGTCCACTCGCACAGTTAAGCTTCGGTTTTCAATGAGCTGTATTCTAACACTGTTTTGGGTTAGTCAGCTAAGGGATACTCGGGAGCGCTTTCAGTTTTATGGTGAAAATGGAAATATCTTCAATTAAATGCTGGAGAGAAGCTTTCTGAGGAGCTGCTTTCTGACGTGTGCATTCCAATCACAGAGTTATACTTTTCTTCTCATAGAGGATTCGGGAATCGCCCTTGGAGAAAAAGCTACCAGGGGACATTTGGGAGTTTATGGACGGCTATGATGGAAAAGGAAATACCCTTGGACAAAAATTGGAAAGAAGGTTTCTGTGAAAATGCTTTGTGATACATATGTCTATTAATTTCACACAGATAACTCTTTCTTTCTATTAGGCAGTTTTGCCACTGCATCATGGACGGATTCACGAAGTGAAAATCGGTAGCACATTCAGGCCTGTGGGGAAATAGGAAATATCTTCAGATAAAAACTGGATAGAAGCTTTCTGAGAAAGTGCTTTGTGATGTGTGCATTCCACTCAGGGAGATATACCTCTTTTCTCATAAGACAGTGTTGGAACACTGTTCCTGTAAAACTGAAAAAGTGATATTTTGTAGCACATCAAAGACTATGGCTGAAAGTGTAATATGCAGAAATAAAACTCTGAAAGAAGCGTTCCAAGAAACTGCTCTCTGACGTGTGTATTCATTTCATAGACTTAAAGCTGACATTACGTTGCTCAGTTTGGAAACTGTCTTTGAGGAATCTGTGAAGTGATATTAAGGGGCTATGGTGGCTTGTAGTGAGATAGGAAACGTCTTCTGATGAAAAGTGGAGAGAAGCTTTTGGAGCAACTGCTTTGTGATGTGTGTATTCATCTCATGGAGTTAAATCATTCATTGGATTGGGCAGTTTGAAATCACTTTTTCTGTGGAACCTGAGAAAGGACATTTGGGAACACTCTTAAGAATATGCTAAAAAAAATACCCTGTGATAAAAAGCAGAAGGAAACTTTCTGTGAAACCGCTCTAGATCATGCGAATTCCACTCGCACAGTTAAGCTTCTGTTTTCATTGAGCAGTAGTCTATCACTGTTTTAGGTTAGTCAGCTAAGGAACACTCGGGAGCGCATTCAGGCTTACTGTGAATCTGGAAATATCTCCAGATTGATAGTGGAGAGAAGATTTCCAAGGAGTTGCTTTGTGACGTGTTCATTCCAATCACAGAGTTATACTCTTCTTCTCATAGAGGATTCGGGAATCCCATTTGGAGAAGACGCTACCAGGGGACATTCCAGAGTACATGGATGGCTATGATGAAAAAGGAAATATCCTCGGACATAAACTGCAATGGTTTCTGTGAAAATGCTTTGGGGACATAGAAAGGTCTTGTTATGAAAACTGGAGAGGAGCTTTCAGAGCAACTAGTTTGTGATGTTTGTATTCATCTCACAGAGTTAAATCATTTTTTGGTTGAGCCGTTTGAAATCACTGTTTCTGTGGAACCTGAGAAAGGACATTTGGGAACACTCATAAGAATATGTTGAAAAAGTAATACTCCCCGGAAAAAAACAGAAGGAAATTCTCTGTGAAACTGCTCTAGGTCACGTGTAGTGCACTTGCACAGTTAAGCTTCTCTTCTCATTGAGCAGTAGTCTAACTGCATCATAGACAGATTCGGGAAGGGCCATTTGGGAGCACATTCAGGCCTGCGGTGTAATAGGAAATATCTTCAAAGGAAAACCAGAGAGAAGCTTTCAGAACAACTGCTTTGTGAAGCGTGTATTCATCTCATTGATTTAAATCATTCTTTGGACTGAGCAGTTTTAAATCACTGTTTCTGTGGAACCAGATAAAGGACATTGGGAAAGCTCTTAAGAATATGCTGAAAAAGTAATACCCTAACATAGAAATCAGAAGTAAACTTTCTGTGAAACTGCCTTAAGTCACGTGAATTCCACTTTTACATTTAAGCTACTGGTTTCATTGAGCAGTATTCTAACACTGTTTTAGGTTAGTTAGCTAAGGGATACTGGGGATCTCCTTGAGGCTAACGGTGAAAACGGATATATCTTCACATAGATACTGGAGAGAAGGCATCCGAGGAGCTGCTTTGTGACGTGTGCCTTTCACTGACAGAGTGAACCCTTTCTTCTCATAGAGGATTGGGGAATCCCATTTGGAGAAAATGCTACCAGGGGACATTCGGGAGTATATGGACGGCTATGGTGAAAAAGGAAGTATCCTCAGACCAAAACTGGAAGGAAGCATTCTCTGAAACTGCTTTGTGAATGATATGCCTATTCATCTCACATAGATAAAACTTTCTTTCTATTACGTGTATATGAAACTGCGTCAGGGGGCGGAGCAAGAGGGCCGAATAGGAACAGCTCCAGTCTCCAACTCCCAGCGCGAGCGACACAGAAGACCGGTGATTTCTGCATTTTCAACTGAGGTACTGGGTTCATCTCACTGGGGAGCGCCGGACGATCGGTGCTGGTCAGCTGCTGCAGGCCGACCAGCGAGAGCCGAAGCAGGGCGAGGCATTGCCTCACCTGGGAAGCGCAAGGGGGAAGGGAATCCCTTTTCCTAGCCAGGGGAACTGAGAAACACAACACCTGGAAAATCGGGTAACTCCCACCCCAATACTGCACTTTACGCAAACAGGCACACCAGGAGATCATATCCCACACCTGGCCGGGAGGGTCCCACGCCCACGGAGCCTCCCTCATTGCTGGCACAGCAGTCTGTGATCTA
>NW_012099545.1:0-4525 GCF_000951045.1 Mandrillus leucophaeus
AAAAAAAAAAGAACTAAAGATAATATAAAAAATGTAAAGAAAGATGGAAAAAGAATAGGTTGACTTGAAGAGCAGCTGAATTAAAAGGAAAAATAATCATTAAAATTGAAATCCAGCAAAAAAGTTAAATGACAGATTAGGCATAGCTAAAGAGAGAATTAATGAGATGGAAGGCAATGACAGTTAAAATTTGTTAAGTGCATAGTAAATGCCATTGTTCTGTGTACTTTATTTGCATTAACTCATTTACTCCTTAGAACAAAATTATGAGGAGGCATTATTATGATCATCTGAATTTTATAGACAAAGAGGCTAAATAGCAGTTTAAGCCACTAGCTCATGGTCACATAGCTGGTAAGTGATGGATCTGGGATTTGACTCCAGGCTATCTCGGGTAGCCTTAAGTCTGTGTTTGCAAGTATTATACTATGGGAAATCATCAAGAGTAGGCACTAAGTGATAAAGAGATGGGTATATGAAATAATGGTGAAGAAGTATCAATGGCACTACTTACGTCTACATAGAGGGACTAAGGGAGAGGCAATATTAGAAGACATAAAGATTAGATGTCCTTTCAGACATCTTCCAATCCTTAGGTTCCAAGAATTTGAGACCAGGTCACCATCAAGGGCAAAATATTCAAAGGAGGGTGGTACACCCTCTACAGGTGGCACCTGTAGTCCCAGCTACCTGGGAGGCTGAGGTGGGAGGATTGCTTGATCCCAGGTGGCAATGAGCCAGTGCCATTTGGCACTGTCTACCATTTTAAGTGCACATACCCTGTGACCCTGCAATTCTGCTTCAGGGATTTTTGTCTTATAAATTCTATCTTTCCTATAGTTATATATGTGTGTGAAGATGCATGTAATATATATTCATTGCAGTATTGCTAGTAATAGACTGTGGAAACAAATTAATGTATATCAATAAGGAATTGATTTAGGCCGGTCGCAGTGGCTCATGCCTGTAATCCCAGCACTTTGGGAGGCCGAGGTAGGCAGATGACTTGAGGTCAGGAGTTTGAGACTAGCCTGATCAACATGGTAGAAACTCTGTCTCTACCAAAAAATACAAAAATTAGCTGGGTGTTGTGGCCCACAGCTGTAATCCCAGTTGCTCGGGAGGTTGAGGCAGGAGAATAGCTTGAACCCGGGAGGCGGAGGCTGCAGTGAGCCGAGATTGCACCACTGCACCACTGCACTCCAGCCTGGGTGACAAGAGGAAGACTCTGTCTCAAAAAATGAACAAACAAACAAAACCCCAAAAAACAAAAAATAAGGAATTGATTGAATGTGTATTCTTAAAGTAGATTGCCCCGCCACTGTTTAAAATAGTAGGTCATATCTGCTAAGAAGGAATGATTTTTAGGATATATTCTTAAGTTTAAGAATAAAGCAATTTGCAAGAAAGTATATGTGGTATGCTGCCAGATGTAGGAAAACAAGAAGAGGGTATAAGTGTTTATACACACCCACCCACACACATACTCATACTTGATTACGCCTAGGCAATTGCTGGAAGGACACACACACACAGTGTCTGGGGGAATTCTGTATACCTCTTGAAAAAGCTTAGGGGATTGTGGGTCTTGGGTGGGTGGAAGATATCCTGCCATATGCCCTTTTATGTTTCTTTGAATGTTTATAGAGGAGATTTAGCAGATCTCCTAGGTGTGGTTACATATCTCCCACGGGAAACCAACATTTATTGAGCATTTGACAAGCACCAGGCCATTACCTGTGTTATCTGTTCACAGGTAAGACAGGTCACACAGGTAAAGATGTGAGGATGTGTCCTCACATATCCCTAACACTGGAGTTCTCTCTATTGCCTGCTGATACCTGGACAACAGAGCTGCACAGTAAATGTGTGATAAATGGTAATCTCATTTTCTTTTTCTTTTTCTTTATTTCTTTGGAGACAGGCTCTTGCTTGATCACCCAGGCTGAAGTGCAGTGGCACGATCATGGCTCACTGCAACCTCGACCTCCCAGACTCAGCCTCCTGAGTAGCTGGGACTACAGGCATGTGTCACCACACCTGGCTAATTTTTTTCATTTTGTAGAGACAGGGGTCTCCCTGTCTTGCCCCAGCTGGTCTTGAACTCCTGGGCTCAAGTGATCCTCCTGACTTGGTCTCCCGAAGTGCTGGGATTATAGGTGTGAGCCACTGTGCTTGGCCTCATAATCCCATTTTCAAGAAAATGGGTGGTACCTTCGTTGTACAAAGTCCTGTGGCATGCAGGTAGAGGAAGGGAAATTCCATGACAGCCTGCAAGGTGTTTTGGAAACAGGGGTAACCCAGCTGCTTCATAGAAATCTGAGTTATCTGGGAGGCATCTCAAACCTTTTGTCTCTCCTGACTGTAGTCCCTGGCACCTCTTTTGAGACCACATGGAAGTATTCAGTCAGTACTCATTTTTCCAACTGTAAGATTCTTTGTTCTGGAAAGCTGTAGCTTGTGTTTCTGGACCACATGAATTGCTGATGTATTGAGAAACAACAAAGGCAAGGAGAATTTGTCCTGCGATGTCCTCCTTTTTCGAATTATTTTATCTTTACAACTTTCCCGTTGAGTATGCATCATCAAAGGTCTAAGAGACACCAACTTCTGTTCACTTAAGAAGAGTGACCTTTAGGGGCCTTTCTTCTCAAAATAGATGTTCCCAGAGGTGCCTTTTATTGTTGTTATTGTTGTTTTCTGCAATCAACCACATTTCTAACCCGTCAGGAAATGTTTTATAGAACCAGAGGCTTTCTCTCTTCCCCTTCCCTTGATCATCTGGAAATAAATTCAGTTAAGTAGGTTATTCATCTTGAAAGGGCTGTTTTGATGCTGTTGTGATGTGATCAACACACAAATGGACAAGAAATCCAAATGGTCAAGAAAACTGGAAGGAAAATTTAAGCGTATGGAATCAAAATCACAAAAACTGACCTGGCTAGTATTTAAGAGCGTAACGTATCTGCACAATTCAGATGAAACACTTGCAAGTGAGAGTTATTTGACCTTAGCACTTTGCTGGTCTCTTGAGGCAGTATTTTGTAGGCTCAGAGAGAGCTGTTAAGAGCTTTAAGTATCGTTGTCCTTATGTGCAATGTGGGATGTAATGGTTTTAGTTTACTGTAAGATGAATGTGAATCAAGGGTGTTATCTGACTCCTCCAAATAGTAATTCCATCTTCACTGCCTGAATAGAGATAGGGAATAGGTTTAATCGCCATTGCTGTGTGAGGCCTTCCTGGACCCAGGTGCTTTGCTGTGCTCATATTGCACTGTGTAACATTTAATTAAAGCAGTTATCTTATTGGCTTTAAATAATTGTAGTTGTTTGTAGCTATCTCCACATCAGCCTGTGAGTGCCTAGAAGGATGGTATGGATCGCCTTGCTTCATCTGTGTATAGTCAGCATGCAGCATACACCACAGCACTTCGGATTTCATTAGTCAGGATTCTGTCGACCTTGACACAGAATCTCACCTCGAACTGGCTTCCGCAGAAAGGGGATTTGTTGGTTTATGTAATTGAAGAATCTAGGAATGAAACATAAGGCATGGAGGATCCAAGGCTTAAAGGGTTGCCAAGGCTTGCACAGTTTTTCACCATCTTCAACGCTGCCTCCCTTTTCTTTTGGACTGTGCTACAAAATGGTTGTCAGCGATTCTAGCAGGAGGTAAAAAAGGCCACTGTTCCGGTAGTTTAACAAAAGTCTTAGAACCGAGTCCAACTGTCTCTCTGATTGGTCTTTTCTGGGTAACATGCACCGCCGTGAACCAATCGCTATGGCTGGCAAATGCGGTGCTCTGATTGGCCATCTTGGATCAAATGCCCTCCCTCTGAGGGAGATTGGATGCAGCCTGCACCTGCTCAGGTACAGAGACTGAGAATGAGGGAAAGACTGCAGGTCCCCAGGGAAATGCGGGTACCATTTGTGAATGGTGGGTAAGCAAGAGCCAAGGATGTCCAATATAGTAGGTGTTTAATCAGTGTTTACTCAGTGAATGAATTAACAGATGAATGAGCAAACAGGAGCGTGCTGCTGATTCTGTGAGCTGGTTATGCAATACCCCGAGTGGGGTTTTAACAGATGGAGCCTTTGCAGAGAGGAGGGATAGAAGAGGGCTCTGAAATAAAGTCATTTAAGGATACCATTAAATTAGCTGAAATATTTAACAAGAAATAGGAGACAGGGGAGACATGTGATAGCTGTTTTCAAACGTAAAGGGCATTCATAGGGAAGGGACATTTTCTGGGTCCCTACTTTATGCCACAGATGCTGGGCTAGACACTTTAATTGACATCACCGCACTTTTATTTTTATTTTATGTTATTTTATTTTTTTGAGACAAGGCCTTGCTCTGTGGCCGAGGCTGGAGTGCAGTGGTACCATCCTAGCTCACTGCAGCCTCAACCTCCCAGGCTCAAACAATCCTTCCGCCTCCCTCCTGAGTAGCTGGGACTACAGGCACACATCACACCCAGCTAATTTTTTTCTTTTTCTTTCCTTCTTTCTTTTTTTCTTTTTT
>NW_012099546.1:0-1370 GCF_000951045.1 Mandrillus leucophaeus
AAAAAAAAAAAAAAAAAAAAAAAAAAAAAATTCTAGCAGTATTTTTCCAAAGTGAGTTGTATAAAACACCCGTTTATTGTTTATTTGTCCCAAAATAATTGAAGAGATATATACATCCAATTATTATATAACATTTTAGGTACTCTGTGTGTGTGTGTGTGTGTGTCTTTGTGTGTGTGTGCGTATTATATTCCTAAAAAGTTGAGGAAATGTGATTAATATCTTTGAATAGATTTTATTTTGTCAAAGACTGTTGGAAGTCCCAAAATAATATGCATTGTGAATTACTAAAATGGGTAATTTTTTTTTTTTTTTTTTTTGAGACTGAGTCTCACTCTATCACCTAGGCTGGAGTACAATGGTGTCATCTTGGCTCATTGCAATCTCCATCTCCCCAGCTCAAGCAATCCTCCCATCTAAGCCTCCCAAGCAGCTGGAACTGCAGGCACACACCACCACTCCCTGCTAATATTTTTATATTATTTTGTAGTGACAGGGTTTCGCCATGTTTCCCAGGTTAATCTTGAATTCCTGGGTTCAAACAATCTGCTCACCTTGGCCTTCCAAAGTAGATGCCTGGGATTACAGGCATGAATCACCATGTCCAGCTAAAAATGAGATTTAATATACATTGATGATGGGTCATTTTTTCTTAGAACATTCCGCCAATAATATAATTAAAAACATGTATTAATTTAATATGTGTCAAGGCATTTTCAGAATTAGTATTCCATGGGAAACACTTCAGAAAACGTTTAAGGTAACATTTCATAAATGCCAACATTGTTTTTAAGCCTTACTGATGTGTTATACTTATGGTAATAAAATTTACTTTGCCATATACAGATGTAAATGTATACATCAACTTAATAGACACGTCTTTATGCTCATTACATTTATTCCCTGCCTTAGGATCCAGCAAACATCCTTACACCTAATAAGAGTTAAGTAAATACTTTTCTGGGTTTACCCAAATCTAATTACTAATTATGATTAATTTGTTGTAAAATCAGAATTTTAAAAAAATACTAAAATAATCCAGGATACACAACATTCTTAAGAAATGTACCATTGTCTCCCTCTGTTCATGCAGTTTCTTTTTTTTTTTTTAGAATAACAAAAAAAATATTTTACTAAAACATAAGATTTACAGAAGTTTCCAGACAAGCCATACAAAACGGTCACAAGCTTTTTTTGAAGGGAGGAATCTACACTTGACAGCAATGTTATTAGTGAGGGCTGTGATGTTGGTTTAACGTTCCCATTTTAGTTCAAACAATCAAGCTTGTCCATCTACAGCGTCTAAATAAAGTTAGACTTGGCTAGAGAGCATATTCTAAAGACCTGGTTAGCTGCTTTTAACCAATGCA
>NW_012099547.1:0-1885 GCF_000951045.1 Mandrillus leucophaeus
GCTTCAGAGGCCTGGAGAAGAGCTTCTTCCCAGTATCTGAGAGATGCCTCCTCCTTCTCTATCTGCCAAGCTGTAGATTATCCCATCTACCCCACACTCACACTCACCTGGACAGAGGTCCAGCGAACATTTTCTCTCCTCTCTCCAGGGCTCTTCCCCTCGCTCCAGCTGAGCAATGAGTTTTGGTTTGGAAGATGGAATTTCTATTCATAGGGAAGAAAATGAGGACATTGTTGGTTATGGGCTCAAGAGGGCATTCTAGAACTCAGAGCTGAAATGGGTGAGGCAACCCAGAGGATACAAAAGACCTATGAATAGTTCTCTCTCTGAAGTAGAAGGGTTGACTGAGGAAAGGTGACACCAATCAGAAAGACAGCATATTATGAACACTTGGTGGATGAAAAATCTCCTGGGTTTGGAGCAAAATAAAGACAGAGCGCAAGCCTTAGGAAACAGGTCTGGAAATGCAGTGTCATCCATAACATGAATAAATCAATTTATCTGCTTGCAATTCTACTAAATCCAGATTTACCCAGAGGAAAAAGGTAAATTGTTTTTAAGCTCAACTCTAAGGGAAAGGTGCTCTGCAGGTAGCCCTTCCTCACGATGAGTGGAAAATACTCTGTAGGGCAGAGTTTAAGTGCCAAAGGAGGCCGTTCTTACCCAGTGAGACCAGGTGGTTATAAGTCTCCAGCATCACCTCCCTGTGCAGAGTCCTCTGAGCAGGGCTCAACAATCTCCACTCCTCCTGGGTGAAGTCCACAGCCACATCCCTGAATGCCACGGATGCCTTTAACACAAAACACACCTCTGCTCATCCAGGAGCCTGTCTTTCCCTTCCAGTTTAGAACGAGAGGTCAAGGCCAGGCCCCATGGCTCATGCCTGTAATCCCAGCACTTTGGGAGGCTGAGGTGGGCGGATCACCTGAGGTCGAGAGTTCGAGACCAGCCCTACCAACATGGAGAAACCCCATCTCTACTAAAAATACAAAATTAGCCAGGCGTGGTGGCACATGACTGTAATCCCAGTTACTTGGGAGGCTGAGGCAGGAGAATCGCTTGAACCTGGGAGGCGGAGGTCGTGGTGAGCTGAGATTGTGCCACTGCACTCCAGCCTGGGCGACAGAGCCAGACTCCGTCTCAAAAAAAAAAAAAAAAAAGATGAATTTATTTGGAAACAGGGTTGTTGCAGATGTAATTAGTTAAGGTGAGGTCATTAGAGTGGGCCCTAATCCAATATGAATAATGTCCTTACAAACAATGAAAAGTTGGACACAGAGACAAGCACACAGGGAGAATGCTATACGAAGATGAAGGCAGAGACTGAGGTGCTGCTCCTCCACACCAGGGATTGCCAGCAAACCACCAGAAGCTAGAGGAGAGGCATGGGACAGATTCTTCCTCACAGTCCTCAAAAGGAACCAATCCTACCAACACCTTGACCTCTGCTTCTAGCCTCCAGAACTGTGAGAAAATAAACTTCTGTTGTTTAAGCCACTCAGTTTGTGGCACTTTTTTGTGGCAGCCCTAGAACACTACTACAACAGCTTTGGAGAATAGTTTGGCATTACTTTGTCAGATTGACCAGGTGCATATTCTTTCACTCAGCTGTCCTATTCCTAGGTACACATCCTAGATAAACAGGTGCTTATGTGCCCAAGGACATATCTATGAGAAGGTTCACAGCAGCATTCTTTAATTGGTCAAAAGAATACACTGTTAAAAATGGAATGGATAAATGAATTGTATTGTAATTATGCATATAATACAATATTATATAGCCATAAAAATGAATGAAGCAGAGCTACATATACCAACATAGTACAAAATTAGTCTCAGTGAAGAAAACAAAGCACAGAAAGGTATACATAATATGACGACATTG
>NW_012099548.1:0-1143 GCF_000951045.1 Mandrillus leucophaeus
CCATTTCGGGGACACTTCCTTAGAAAAGAGAACACAAAATTATGAATAAAATATTGGTATAAATTAGCCTTTGTTTAGAATGGGAACATAAATCATGCCAAATGCATGTTTTAAAAGTTGGGCCAAGCGTGGTGGCTCACAGCTGTAATCCCAGCACTTTAGGAGGCTGAAGTGGGTGGATCACCTGAGGTGAGGAGTTCAAGGTCAGCCTGGCCAACATGGTGAAACCCTGTCTCTACTAAAAATACAAAAAGTTAGCCAGGCATGGTGGCAGGCACCTGTAATCCCAGCTGCTTGGGAGGCTGAGGCAGTAGAATGGCTTCAACCTGGGAGGTGGCGGTGCAGTGACCTGAGATCACGCCATTGCACTCCAGCCTGGGCAACAGAGCGAGATTCCATATCAAAAAAAAAAAAAAAAAAGTTATAAATACCATAAACTTTGTGAGCATAAAATACTGTCATTACTGAGTAACTGCCTGCTATACCTCTATGATGCTTTTCCATATATTTTGGCTGTATATTCTTTGATTATTCATTAGTCTTTTCACATAGAAATTGTTTTGTGCTTTGTTCTATAGAAAGAACAGAAAAGTAATTCAGTACTTTCTCTCTACCACAGTTTCTTAAAAATCTGTTGTTATTATTTGTTGTGGAAGTCACAGTGGTAGTAGACATAGAAATTTAGAAGATTTTTCTTCCACTTTAGGACCCATTTTGGATAAGGTCATGTTTTTAGAAATAGAGTCAAAAAGACTTCATCAAATTTATTTAATACATAAATTGTAACAATGCAAGTCATTTCAAGTTTTCTCATGCAATGTAATAAATACGTTTAGAAATGACCACACTCATAACCAATGTGTTTTCAATGTCCTTATTTAGTGGCATATATTTTTTTGATGTTATCTGCACTGATGTTAGTATTTGCATCAAATCAGCAAGAAACCATTGTTTTTTCAATATGTTCCCATGTTTCCAATCTTTTCATCAAAGGGGATCATTAAGCAATTCAAAGATCTCCACATAGCTTCTATTTGAGAGGGATCTCTTTTTCTTAATGAACTACTACTTTCATGTGATCTAACCATTGTAGGTTCACATTTGCTTCTCTATGTCAAAATATTTATAGTTTTATTATTTTAG
>NW_012099549.1:0-1038 GCF_000951045.1 Mandrillus leucophaeus
ATTCTCCTGCCTCAGCCCCCTGAGTAGCTGGGACTACAGGTGCGCGCCACCATGCCCAGCTAATTTTTGTATTTTTAGTAGAGACAAAGTTTCACCATTTTGGCCAGGATGGTCTTGATCTCTTGACTTTGTGATCCTCCTGCTTGGCCTCCCAAAGTGCAGGGGTTACAGGCGTAAGCCACTGTGCCCGGCCAAGGCTAGTATTTTCCTGCTGTTTGCATGCCTGGTAACTTTCCATGAGATTATCATTGTCATGTAATTTACTTGGTTGGGTGCTGCGTATTTTTGTATTCCTATAAATATTCCTGAGCTTTGTTCCTGGATGCAATTAAGTTACTTGGAAATGGTTGAATCTTTTCAGGTCTTGGTCTAAGATTTGTTATGCAGGAACAGAGTAGTTTTCAGTTGAGGGGTAATTGTTCCTTAGGGTGCCAGATAAAATACAGAGCACACAGTGGAATTTTAATTTCAGATAAACAACAATGTTGTAACACAAATATTAATATATCCCTGCAATTTTTTTTTTTTTTTTGAGACAGGGTCTTGCTCTACTCCCCAGGCTGGAGTAGAGCAAGCTCACGGCTCACTGCTGCCTCTACCTCCCAAGCTCAAGTGATCCTCTCACCTCAGCCTCCTAACTGGGACCACAGGCATGTACGACCACGCCTGGCTCATTTTCTTAATTATTTGTAGAGACGAGATCTTGCTCTGTTGCCCAGGCTGGTCTCACACTCCTGGGCTCAAGCTATCCTCCCACCTCAGCTTCCCAAAGTGCTGGGATTAGAGGCATGAGCCACCATGCCTGGCCCTGCCCATTTTTAAATTGGATTATTTGTATTTGTATTATTGCATGGTAAGAACTTGTTAAAATATCTATCTTGGATACACGTCTCTTATCAGACAGATGATTTGCAGATACTTTCTCCCATTGGGTAGCCTGCCTTTTCACTTTCTTGATGGTATCCTTTGAAGCATACAAGTTTTCAATTTGGTGAATTCGAATTAATCTATTTTTAAATTTTGTCTTGGGCCGGGCGC
>NW_012099550.1:0-1113 GCF_000951045.1 Mandrillus leucophaeus
AAAAAAAAAAAAAAAAGAAAAGAAAAACTTTCTAAGGTCAAATAATGGTCCACTGACCTTCTAAATCTTAGAAAAGTCAAGGAAGACCCCAGGAAGTTTTCTTTGTTTGTTTTGAGATGAGGTCTCCCTCTGTCACCCAGCCTGGACTACAGTGGCGTGATCATAGCCCACTGCAGCTTCGAACTCCTGATCTCAAGTGATACTAAAGCCTTAGCCTCCAGAGTAGCTGGGACTACAGGCACATGCCACCACACCCAGCTAATTTTTTGTATTTTTTTAATACAAAAAAATGGGGTCTTGCTATGTTGCCCAGGCTGGTCTTGAACTTCTGGACTCAAGCAATCCTCCTGCTTCAGCCTCCCAAAGTGCTGGGATTACAAGCATGAGCCACCACACCAGGCCTGATTTTTCTTCTGTGAGAAATTTTTTTTTTTTTTGAGATGGAGTCTCGTTTTGTCGCTCAGGCTGGAGTGCAGTGGCGCAATCTCGGCTCACAGCAAGCTCCGCCTCCTGGGTTCACACCACTCTCCTGCCTCAGCCTCCCGAGTAGCTGGGACTACAGGCGCCCGCCACCACACCTGGCTAAGTTTTTGTTTTTTTAGTGGAGACGGGGTTTCACCGTACTAGCCAGGATGGTCTCAATCTCCTGACCTCGTGATCCACCCACCCTGGCCTCCCAAAGTGCTGGGATTACAAGCATGAGCCATCACGCCTGGCTCTGTGATGATTTTTAACAGTCATTTTTAGCACATAAATATTTACCCTAGATTATAAATTCCGTAAGGAACTTTACATTATCAAAACATACATGTGGCTGGGCACAGTGGCTCATGCCTGCAATCCCAGCACTTTGGGAGGCCAAGACAGGCAGATTACGAGGTCAGGAGTTCGAGACCAGCCTGATCAACATAGTGAAACCCTGTCTCTACTAAAAATACACAAAAATTAGCTGGGCATGGTGGCAGGTGCCTGTAATCCCAAATACTTGGGAGGCTGAGGCACGGAAATCACTTGAACCTGGGAGGTGGAGGTTACAGTGAGCCTAGATCACGCCACTGCAATCCAGCCTGGGCGACAGTGCAAGACTCTATCTCAAAAAAAAAAAAAAAAAAA
>NW_012099551.1:0-2443 GCF_000951045.1 Mandrillus leucophaeus
TGACTCCAGCAGAATGTTTTTAACCCTCCAAAAATCTTCTCTTACTTGGGAACTGTCATCTCTAATGTAGATATCATGCAGCTATTTGAGAAGTATTTAAAAACTTCAGTCTGAGTTAGAAGCACTGTTAGGTCAGTGTGCTTGTGTTGGGGAAAAAAATTAAAAGCTGGGCACTGACTACTTATTTTTCATTTGGAATTGCAATGTCAGAATCACGGCGGTAAGAGTTTGTTTTGACTTAACTGAATGAAGTCATCTATTCATATTCACCTATTTATATTTACTGAGGTAATTTTCACTTATTTCAACTCAGAAGACCTTCCCTTCTTTTAAGCTCAACAAAAGATTTTAATTTACTTTGGATCCTGCTGTCATTAGAAAATTTATCTTTGAATAATAAGCAATATGCTAATCATGGAAGACTATTCTTACAGGATGATCATTTCATGACCTCCAAGTTGAAAACTCACTTAAGCTAAAAGCATTGATGGTACATTTTTATTTAGTTGTTTTCCTCTGTATAAATACTTCACAACTAACATCCTCTGGTGGATGGCTTTATTAATATACAACATTGGTTCAGACACTTGATTAAATTCTACTGGCCTGAGGATAAAAATAAACCATTGCCTTTCCACGAACCACATTTACCTATTTATTCAGCGGCACTCACACTTTTCTAAACAGCCTATGGAGTATTATTTGTAAGCTAAACATCATGTTTATAAAATGTAGCCTTTACTTTTGATTATTGTCTGAATTCTTGTTGGGAAAAATTGAACATTCTCATTTGATCTATGCATATAAAGTCATGACCAATATAAATGTGAAGGAAGAAATGTGCATGGTTGACATGTTACCACCCTCAAAATAACAAAGAATTATATTGAAACAGCAGGCTTTGACCTTTTCCCCCAATTATATACACATTTTATTTTTGGATACATATCCCCAACTTGCTTTCCCAAAAGGCAGCTTTAATTCACACTCTCACCAGCAAATTTTATTGTGCTGGTTTCCGCAGATTTTCAGCAGTGGGTGTTTTCAGTCTTTAAAACCTTTTCAAATCTGAGTTATGAATGATAAATCTCAATGTTGCATTTATTTGTTTTTAAAGCAAATATTATGAATGAGACTATGTATTTACCACCATGTTTATTCATTAATAAGTTTTCTTACACTGTGATTTCCTTACTTATAACTTTTGCCCGTTTTTCTTTTGGGGTGTTAGTCTCTTACCTATCTTTTATATTAGGCCATTTCTACACTTTTATAGGTAATTGTGTTTCATAACTTATTACATGCTCAGCAGGATTTCACTTTTAAAGCAAAAGGTCTGGCTAGGTATGTGATAGGTTCTTCAGAGTTATGAGTTCTTTACAAAGGAACATGCTTAAAATTCTGGCTTGAGACATTTGAAATATTTTTCCCATATGCAACATAGTAATACATGGTTATACGGTCTCTCATTGATCAGGAATTTTAAGTACTGTGACAGGATTTTTGTTTCTTTTTCTTTTTTTTTTTTTTTTTGTAGTTTTTGTTTTTTTAAGTGCAGGTATACATAAGTGGATAATTTATAATTTTTGGTTAATGAAAGACTCATCATTGGTTCACACATAGTCTATTTTTATTTAAGTAGAGATTTATTTACTTATTTATTGTTAAAAATGCACTGAGCAATCATGAAGTTACTCCTATAAATGAAAACTAGAACTTGACAATTATCTCTAATTTTCTCCCTCCATTCCATTCACCTGCCTCTGGCTACGCAAGGCAATCAGCACTCTAAATACACTACTTCTCGTTTTTATATAGTCATATACCAATATGCATCCTTAAATGTATATTCTTTGGTTGTAGTTATGTTTTAAAAAAAACTTTAGACAAATTAAACATAACAGAATCGATTAGAGCAAAGAACAACCGATGAACTTAACAGTACTGAGATCCAGAAGCAGTTTAGAGAGCTGTGCTCAGCAGTATAAGCAGTGTGCTTTAATAGGCCAAATACAGAAACAAATTAGAGAAACCACCTGATAAACTGCAGGTGGGCATCTGACCTTTTGAGCATGGTGTAATCAGCTGATTGCTTGTGACTGGATGAAACACAGCTGCTTGTGATAGGCTGAAACTTGGCTGTTTGTTATACTCTAAATTAGGTTTCAGTTTCTTACGTACTAAGTAAATTAGTGATACGGTTTACCTGTGTTCCCACTCAACTCTCATCTCAAATTGTAATCTCCATAATTCCCACCTGTGGAGGGAGGGACCTTGCAGGAGGTGATTGGATCCTGGGGGGTGATTTCCTAGATGCTGTTCACCTGCTAGTGAGTGAGTTCTCAGGAGATCTGATGGTTTTATAAATAGCAGTTTCCCTTAGACTTTTCTCTCTCCTGCCACGTTGTGAAGAAGACGCTTGCTTCTTCTGCGCTTTCTGCCA
>NW_012099552.1:0-1200 GCF_000951045.1 Mandrillus leucophaeus
GAATGCACAGGGGGATGCAGGAGGAGGAACGGGGCTCCTCCCAAGGGCCCTTGGAAGAAAAGCCCGGAAGGAAGCCCTGGTGACGCTGCTAATGTGCTGCTCTCCTCAGCATCTGCAGGCCTGGGGCCTGGGCCCTTGTCTGACCCCAGGGGAAGAGGAGGAGGAGGTGCTGATGCTGAAGCGGGTTTCCAAGGCCTGCTCAGCCCAAACGAAAGCCACCAATTTGGAAAACGCAAGACCCTCGCTGGCCACAGCCCACCCCTGCCTCCGCCCACCCTGGAGGAATTGCCCCACTCGCCTCCCCAGTACACTGTCCCCATCCAACCCCAACCCATGTCCACAGGAAGGCGCCAGGGAAGCTGCAGTCGACGGGATTAGCCATCGAGTGCCCAGGATGGGGCTTTGGCCTTCTCTCTGTCCCAAAAGTAGCAGTTGAGTCCAGAAGGAGCCAAACTAGAGGCCCCAGTCTCTATTTTCAGAAGATGCTCAAGGAAATCTCTTCCTCAATCTTTAAAAACCTCTCCACCCAATCGCCAGGAAGGCCATGAGGTCAAAAGCAGCCGTTTTGCTCACATCCCGCCCCTCCTTCCCCCTCGCTGAGCACCAAGAATAACTTCCTGCTGGGGATGAGGGTGGGTAAAAAAAGATTTAATTACAGCTTCTGTTTCTGACCTTGCTCCCCCACCCCTGGGAGCTGCCATGTTGCCCTGCCTGGCTGTGGTGTCACCAAGCGGACACTGGCCTGGGGACACCAACCACAGGCTAGAGAGAACCTGGGGGCTGAGGGTGGGTTCCCTGAGCCAGCTCTGATAGTACCAGAAAATCCAGGGTTGGGCTGCCTGCTAAGGCAGGTCTCCTACTACAGCCGAACCAGTGGGAGCACTCAGAGCCAGGGTGCAGAGCAGGCCTCCATGGATTGTTTTAAGAACATAGCAGGTCAAGCTCAGTGGCTCACGCCTATAATCCCACTTCTTTGGGACGCAGAGGTAGGAGGATTGCTTGAGGTCAGGAGTTCAAGACCAGCCTGGGCAACATAGTAAGTACCCGTCAATACCAAAAAAACATTAACCAAGCATGGCAGTGCATGCTTATAATCCCAGCTACCTGGGAGGCTGAGGCAGGAGGATCACTTGAGCCCAGGCATTGGAGACTGCAGAGAGCTATGATCACACCTCTGCACTCCAGCGTGGATGACAGAGC
>NW_012099553.1:0-1606 GCF_000951045.1 Mandrillus leucophaeus
ATGCCACACACATACCTCACACACAACACACACCCCACAAACCACATACACGTACACAGCACACACCATGCACATGACAGCGGCTCCCTGGCTGACGGTGAAGGGCGCAGGGTGTAGGGAAGAGGGCCGGTCGCATTGCAGCTAGGCGTGGGTGTTGCCCACCGGGATCCTCCCATCCCAGCCCCCCACACTCTCTCGGGCCCTGGTGCGTGTCTCGCACTTGCCTAACCTGCCAGCGTCGGGAGCCTAAACCCTTGTGTTTATTTCTGAGAAGAATCCCTGTGTGATGCCTCATTCAGGCAGAAGGAAGGTGGGGACTGGGCCTAGCAGACTCGTCATTCCCAGCTAGTTCTGCACCGCAGACCCCTGCACTCACTCCCGTGACTCCTGGTGCCCAATGACACCCCCGCTGTCCACGCAGCTGTCAACCCTCGTGAGGTTGTGCAGAGACCTCCAGGGAAGCTGCGCCCCGCCGTCCTCGGAGCCCCCATCCCTCACCGCCAAGGGCGCCGCCTACCGTCGTTGTCCAGCAGCACGTTCTCAGGCTTGAGGTCGCGGTAGACGATCCGCCGCTGGTGCAGGTGCTCCAGGCCGCAGATGATCTGCGCCGTGTAGAAGACAGCACGCGGCTCCGGGAAGCCGGGATTCTCCTCATTCACGTTGTAGATGTGGTACCTGGGGGCAGACACGCGGGAGCCATGTGCCCCGGGTTTAATGGGGAGTAAAATCATGGAAAGACAGAGCGGGGACCTCAGAACCACATCTCTCAGCCAGCGTTCTGGTCGTTTTGAAGCCTGGCCCCCCAGCGTCCCTGCAGAGGAGACCCCGAGGCCATGGTGGCTGGCGGCGTTAGCAGCTCAAGGACCCTGAACCCCAACGGCTAACAGGGAGAAAGTGCCGTCCACATGCGTCTCCTGTCCCCCTGCTTCCTGGCGCGGGCTGCAGGTGCTGGAAAACAGCCCAGACCGTCTCAGGAAGAGGCCAGGCCGAGGCGGGACGGAGCTCCGCAGGCCCCGAGTTCATCGGACTCGTGAAGGATTTGCAGCAAGGTGTTTCTTCTCAGCCTCTTTCCTCCCCTATAAAACATCATTTCTTATGTTTTCCGTGGACAGGTTTTGCAGAGAAGCAAAACCTAACAAATAAAATAAACGATTTAAACTAGGTGGCACCAGGAGTATAGTCGCAGGAAACAGGAGAGGAGGCCCTGGAGCCAGGTGGATCATGAGGCGGCCGGAGCCACCAGGCCCTCCCTGGGCACCCCTGTGACTAAGCTTCCTAGTGCCCCCTCCCCTCTGCCTGGGCACCCCCGTGTGTGTGCTTCCCAGCGCCCCCTCCCCTCCGCCTGGGCACCTGGCATGGTGACTTAGTCTGGACTCACATTCCTCATCTGAAAAATGGGGCCACCAGCCTCACCTGAAGGAGTTTCCTTGGAAATTAAAAGCAGGTGAGAATGGGGCATGGTGCTGCCAACCACAGTCATGGCCCCTGCCCATCCCCAACCTTAGGGGTATCAGACACTGTTAATCTTCCAACAATCTCTCTTTTTTTTTTTTTTTTTTTTGAGGCAGAGTCTTGCTCTGTTGCCCAGGCTGGAGTTCAGTGGCGG
>NW_012099554.1:0-1847 GCF_000951045.1 Mandrillus leucophaeus
TTGTGCCGACTGAGTGTCCAAAACGGATCAGAGGGTGGGTTTGTGCCGACTGAGCAACCAAAATGGATCAGCTGGTGGGTTTGTGCCGACTGAGCATCCATGGCTCCCCAAGGACAGATCCAAGTGCTTGTCCAAGCGTGAGCTGGGCCTGGGAAGACATGGTGTCCGCACAGCTGGGACACCAAGCCACGGGGAGGATGGCCTGAGGCAGAACCACCACAGCAGACCCCACTGCTAGGCGCAGCCCCAGGCTCCCTCAGACACAGGACGACAGCACTAAGCTGCATTCTGAAGTTAATTATGAGGCCGTGGCCTGTGAAGACTGGCCCTTTATCTGACCAAAGCATAACAAGGTGTCAGTGAAAAGAGCATTTACGTGACAGCTGCGATGAGCCGCTGTGCTCCAGGCTGTGTGAAAGCCACTCCAATCTTCCCCAAATCTCTAACCAAGGGGACATGCCTGTCCTGCAGATGAAAAAACAAGTGGCTTGTCCCAGGACACAACTTGATCACAGCGACCTGCTGGCCCCCACAGCAGAGCTGTTCCCACTCCTGCCGCCGACTTCCAGACCGTCTGCAAAATCACAGTGGCATGGCCCAAGGCCAAGGCCAGCCCTCTGCACGGGACCCCACCACGCCCTGCCATGGAGCCTCACCTGCAGGACTGGGTGCCACTCTGTCACCAAACTTCAGGACAACATAAAGAACTAGAGTGTGCCCAAGGGAGGTTGGCCAGGGGAGAGGCCACACCACGTGTGGGATGGGGAAGGGACAGTGACTATCTGCCTCCCGCACAGGTGCCCTGGTACAGCACTCCTCAGCCCCACAGGCCAGCAGAAAGGACCTGCTACACTGGGTGGAAAGAATTCCGTGGGCCAAGTGACGGGAAGTCATTAGAACTCTCCAACAACAAAACCATCTGCCTCAAGGATGCACTGAGATTCCAGTCGAGGCTTGAACACCACAGAGGAGGGACTCAGTGCCCTGAGGGGTGAGGTCCCTGGACTGAGGCTTCCAACCATGCTGATGTGCTGTGAACCCTCATGGAGGGTATGTGGGACCTGTTTCCATCTGTCCACTGTCCATCCACCAATCCCTCACCCATCTGTCAATCCACCCATCACTCATCCATCTGTCCATCCACCCATTACTCACCCATCCGTCCATCCACCCATCACTCACCCATCCGTCAATCCACCCATCAGTCATCCATCCGTCCAACCACCCATCTGTCCATCTACTCATTACTCACCCATCATCACTCACCCATCTGTCAATCCACCCATCACTCACCCATCCGTCCCTCCACCCATCACTCACCCATCTGTCAATCCACCCATCACTCACCCATCCATCCACCCATGACTCACCCATCTGTCCATCCACCCATCACTCATCCCTCAGTCTATCCATCCATCACTCACCCATCCATCCATCCACCCATTACTCACCCATCCATCCATCCACCCATCACTCACCCCTCGGTCCATCCATCCATCACTCACACATCCATCCACCCACCCATCACTCAGAAATCCGTCCATCCACCCATCTGTCCATCCACCCATCACTCACTCCTCAGTCCATCCACCCATCACTCACCCATCTGTCCACCCATCACTCACCCATCTGTCAATCCACCCATCTCTCACCCATCCGTCAATCCACCCATCACTTATCCAGCCGTCCATCCACCGATCTGTCCATCTACCCATTACTCACCCATCATCACTCACCCATCTGTCAATCCACCGATCTGTCCATCTACCCATTACTCACCCATCATCACTCACCCATCTGTCAATCCACCCATCACTCACCCATCTGTCCCTCCACCCATGACTCAC
>NW_012099555.1:0-233 GCF_000951045.1 Mandrillus leucophaeus
AAAGCTGTAACTCTGTGAGATGAATTAACAGAACACTAAGCAGTTTCTCAGAAACCTTTCCAGTTTTCATCTGACGATATTTCCTTTTTCACCATACCCCTCCTGGGTTTCCAAATATCACCTTGCAAATTCCACAAGAACAGTCTTAGCGAAAGTTTTCTTGAGAGGAAAGCTGTAACTCGGTGAGATGATTACACAGAACACAAAGAAGTTTCTCAGAAAGTTTTTTCTCT
>NW_012099555.1:6834-7628 GCF_000951045.1 Mandrillus leucophaeus
TTCCGAAATATCAGTTCTCAGATTCCACAGAAATAAAGCTAGCAAGTGCTCCAAGAAATACAGCTGTAACTCTGTCAGTGGAAGTCACACATTACAAAGCAGTCTCTCAGAAATCTTCTTTCCACTTTTTCTCTGAGAATATTTTCTTTTTCACCATAGCCCAATATGGGTTTCCAAATATCAGTTTGCAAATTCCAAAAGAACAGGCTTAGCGAACGTCTTCTTAAGGGGAAAGCTGTAACTCTGTGAGATAAATTAACAGAACACTAAGCAGTTTCTCAGAAAGTTTCTTTCCAGTTTTTCTCTGGGGATATTTTCTTTTTCACCATAGAGATCCAATGGCTTCCATATATCACTTTGCAAATTCCGCAAGAACAGGCTTGGCGAACGGCTTCTGCAGGGGAAAGCTGTAACTCTGTGAGATGAATTAACAGAACACTAAGCAGTTTCTCAGAAAGCTTCTTACCAGTTTTCATTTGAAGATATTTCCTTTTTCACCATAGCCCTCCATAGGCTTCAGAATATCACTTTGCAAATTCCACAAGAACAGTCTTAGCGAAAGGCTTCTGGAGAGGAAAGCTGTAACTCTGTGAGATGATTTCAGAGAACACAAAGGAGTTTCTCAGAAAGCTTCTCTCTCTTTTTTATCGGAGGATATTTCCTTTGGCTCTGTAGTCTTCAAAGGGATCGGAAATATCAGTTCTCAGATTCCACAGAAATAAGGCTTCCAAACAGCGCCACGAAATACAGCTGTAACTCAGTGAATGGAAGTCACACATCCCAAAGCAGTTTCT
>NW_012099555.1:7879-8863 GCF_000951045.1 Mandrillus leucophaeus
GAGGGGAAAGCTGTAACTCTGTGAGATGATTTCACAAAACACAAAGAAGTTTCTCAGAATCCTTCTTTCTCTTTTTTATCGGGGGATATTTCCTTTGGTCCTATAGTCTTCAAAGGGATTCGAAACATCACTTCTCAGATTCCACAGATATAAGGTTAGCAAACAGCTCCATGAAATGCAGCTGTAACTCTGTAAGTGGAAGTCACACATCACAAAGCAGTTTCTCAGAATGCTTCTTTCCACTTTTTCTCTGAGGATATTTTCTTGTTCACCATAGCCCTCCTTGGTCTTCTGAATATCACTTTGAAAATTCCACAAGAACAGGCTTAGCGAACGGCTTCTGGAGTTGGGGAAGCTATAACACTCTGAGATGAATTAAAAGAACACTAAGCAGTTTCTCAGAAAGCTTCTTTCTAGCTTTCATCTGAGGATATTTTCTTTTTCATCAAGCCTTCCATGGGCTTTCAAATATCACTTTTCAAATTCCACAAGAACAGGCTTAGCGAACGGCTTCTTCCGGGGAAAGCTGTAACTCTGTGAGATGAATTACCAGAACTCTAAGCAGTTTCTCAGAAAGCTTCTTTCCAGGTTTCATCTGACGATATTATCTTTTTCTCCACAGGACTCCATGGGCTTCGAAATATCACTTTGTAAATTCCAGAAGAACAGTCTTACCGAACGGCATCTTGGGAAGAAAGCTGTAACTCTGTGGGATGAATTAACAGAACACTAAGCAGTTTCTCAGAAAGCTTCTTTCTAGGTTTCATCTGAGGATACTTTCTTTTTCACCATAGCCCTCCATGGTCTTCCAAATATCACTTTGCAAATTCCACAAGAACAGTCTAAGCGAAAGGCTGTTTGACGGGAAAGCTGTAATTCTGTGAGATGATATCACAGAACACAAAGAAGTTTCTCAGAAAGCTTCTTTCTCTTCTTAATCAAAGGTATTTCCTTATGCCGTATACCCTTCCACGGGACCCGAAA
>NW_012099555.1:10848-11142 GCF_000951045.1 Mandrillus leucophaeus
TCTCAGAAAGCTTCTTTCCAGTTTGCATCTGAGGGTATTTTCTTTTTCACCATAGCCCTCCAAAGGCTTCCAAATGTCACTTTGCAAATTCCACAAGAACAGTCTTAGCGAGAGGCTTCTTCAGGAGAAAGCTGTAACTCTGTGAGATTATCTCAAAGAACACAAAGAAGTTTCTCAGAAAACTTCTTTCTCTTTGTTTTCGGAGGATATTTGCTTTGGCCCTATAGTCTTCAAAGGGATCCGAAATATCAGTTTTCAGATTCCACAGAAATAAGGCTACCAAACCTCTCCATG
>NW_012099555.1:11506-13906 GCF_000951045.1 Mandrillus leucophaeus
AATTCCACAAGAACAGTCTTAGCGAAAGGCTTCTTCAGGAGAAAGCTGTAACTCTGTGAGGTTATCTAAAAGAACACAAAGAAGTTTCTCAGAAAACTTCTTTCTCTTTGTTATTGGAGGATATTTGCTTTGGCCCTATAGTCTTCAAAGGAATCCGAAATATCAGTTCTCAGATTCCACAGAAATAAGGCTACCAAACCTCTCCACGAAATACAGCTGTAACTCTGTGACTGGAAGTCACACATCACAAAGCAGTTTCTCAGAAAGCGTTTTTGCACTTTTTCTCTAACGATACTTTCTTTTTCACCATAGCGGTTTAAGGGATTCCAAATATCACTTTGCAAATTCCAACAGAACAGGTTTAGCGAAAGGCTCCTTGAGGGGAAAGCTGTAACTCTGTGAGATGAATGAACAGAACACTAAGCAGTTTCTCCGAAAGCTTCTTTCCAGTTTTCACTTGAGGATATTTTCCTTTTCACCATAGCCCTCCATGGGCTTCCAAATATCACTTTCAACATTCCACAAGAACAGTCTTACAGAAAGACTTATGAGGGGAAAGCTGTAACTCTGTGAGATGATTTCTCAGAACGCAAAGAAGTTTCTCAGAAAGCTTTTTTCTCTTTGTTATTGAAGGATATTTCCTTTGGCCCTATAGTCTTCAAAGGATCCGAAATATCAGTTCTCAGATTCCAGAGAAATAAGGCTAGCAAATATCTCCATGAAATACAGCTGTAACTCTGTGAATGGAAGTCACACATCTCAAAGCAGTTTCTCAGAAAGCTTCTTTCCAGTTTTTCTCTGGCTATATTTTCTTTTTCACCATAGCCCTCTCTGGGCTTCCAAATATCGTTTTTCAAATTCCACAAGAACAGGCTTAGTGAAAGGCTTCTGAAAGGGAAAGCTGTAACTCTGTAAGAAGAATTACCAGAACACTAAGCAGTTTCTCAGAAAGCTTCTTTCCAGTTTTCATCTGAGGATATTTCCCTTTTAACCGTAGTCCGAAATGGGCTTCCAAATATCACTTTAAAAATTCCACAAGAACAGTCTTAGTGAAAGTCTTCTTGAGTGGAAAGCTGTAACGCTGTGAGATGATTTCACAGAACACAAAGAAATTACTCAGAAAGCTTCTTTCTCTTTGTTATCGGAGGATAATTCCTTTGGCCCTATAGTTTTCAAAGAGATTCGAAATATCAGTTTTGAGATTCCACAGAAATAATTCCAGCAAACCGCTCCACGAAATACAGCTGTTACACTGTGAGTGAAACTCACACATCACAAAGCTGCTTCTCAGAAAACTTCTTTCCCGTTTTTCTCTGAGGATATTTTCTTTTTCACCGTAGCCCTCTATGGGCTTCCAAATATCACTTCGCAAATTCCACAAGAACAGGCTTAGCCAACGACTTCTGGAGGGAAAATCTGTAACTGTGTGAGATGAATTAACAGAACACTAAGCAGTCCCTCAGAGAGCTTCTTTCCAGTTTTCATCTGAGGATATTTCCTTTTTCACCATAGCCCTCTATGGACTTGAAAATATCACTTTGAAAATTCCACAAGAACAGGCTTAGCGAACGGCTTCTTGAGGGGAAAGCTCTAACTCTGTGAGATGATTTCACAGAGCACAAAGAAGTTTCTCAGAAAGATTCTTTCTCTTTGTTATCGGAGGATATTTCCTTTGGCCCTATAGTCTTCAATGGGATCAGAAATATCAGTTCTCAGATTCCACAGAAATAAGGCTAGTTAAAACCTCCACGAAATACAGCTGTAACACTGTGAGTGAAAGTCACACATCACAAAGCAGTTTCTCAGAAAGCTTCTTTCCGGTTTTTCAGTGAGGGTATTTTCTTTTTCACCAGAGCCCTCTATGGGCTTCCAAATATCACTTTGCAAATTCCATAAGAACAGGCTTAGCGAAAGGCTTCTGGAAGGAAAAGCTGTAAATCTGTAAGAAGCATTAACAGAACACTAACCAGTTTCTCAGAAAGCTTCTTTCCAGTTTTCATCTGAGAATATTTCCTTTATAACCGCAGCCCTCCATGGGATTCCAAATATCACTTTGAAAATTCCATAGGAACAGTCTTATCGAAAGGCATCTTGAGGGGAAAGCTGTAATTCTGTGAGATGATTTCACAGAACACAAAGAAGTTTCTCAGAATGCTGATTTCTCTTTGTTATCGGAGGATATTTCCTTTGGCCCTATAGTCTTCCAAGGGATCTGAAATATCAGCTTTTACATTCTACAGAAATAAGGCTAGCAAACAGCTCCACGAAATACAGCTGTAACTCTGAGAGTGAACGTCACACATCACAAAGCAGTTTCTCAGAAAGCTTCTTTCCAGTATTTCTCTGAGGATATTTACTTTTTCACCGTATCCCTCTAGGGGCTTCCAAATATCACTTTGC
>NW_012099555.1:13956-14299 GCF_000951045.1 Mandrillus leucophaeus
CAAAGAAGTTTCTCAGAAAGCTTTTTTCTCTTTGTTATCGGAGGATATTTCCTTTGGCCCTATAGTCTTCAAAGGATCCGAAATATCAGTTCTCAGATTCCAGAGAAATAAGGCTAGCAAACATCTCCATGAAAAACAGCTGTAACTCTGTGAATGGAAGTCACACATCTCAAAGCAGTTTCTCAGAAAGCTTCTTTCCAGTTTTTCTTTGGCTATATTTTCTTTTTCACCATAGCCCTCTATGGGCTTCCAAAAATCACTTCGCAAATTCCACAAGAACAGGCTTAGCCAACGACTTCTGGAGGGAAAATCTGTAACTGTGTGAGATGAATTAACAAAACAC
>NW_012099555.1:15754-17875 GCF_000951045.1 Mandrillus leucophaeus
GGCTTCTTGAGGGGAAAGCTGTAATTCTGTGAGATGGTTTCACAGAACCCAAAAAAGTTGCTCAGAAAGCTTCTTTCCCTTTGTTATCGGTGGATATTTCCTTTGGCTCTATAGTCTACAAAGGGACCCGAAATATCAGTTCTCAGATTCCAAAGAAATAAGGCTCGCAAACAGCTCCACGAAATACAGCTGTAACTTTGTGAATGGAAGTCACACATCACAAAGCAGATTCTCAGAAAGATTCTTTCCAGTTTTTCTCTGAGGATATTTTCTATTTCACCATAGCCCTCTATGGGCTTCCAAATATCACTTTGCAAATTCCACAAAAACAGCCTTAGCGAAAGGCTTCTTGAGGGGAAAGCTCTAACTCTGTGAGATGATTTCGCAGAACACAGAGAAGTTTCTCAGAAAGCTTCATTCTCTTTTTTATCGGAAGATATTTCCTTTTGACCTATAGTCTTGAAAGGGATCCGAAATATCAGTTTTCAGATTCCACAGAAATAAGGCTAGCAAACAACTCCATGAAATACAGCTGAACTCTTTAAGTGGAAGTCACAAATCACAAAGCAGTTTCTCAGAAAGGTTCTTTCCACTTTTTCTCTGAGAATATTTTCTATTTCACCATAGCCCTGAATGGGCTTCCAAATATCACTTTGCTAATATCTCAAAACCATGCTTAGCGAACGGCTTCTTGAGGGGAAAGCTCGAACCCTGTGAGATGAATTAACAGAAGACGAAGCAGTTTCTCAGAAAGCTTCTTTTCGGTTTTCATCTGAGTATATTTTCTTTTTCACCATAGCCTTCCATGGACTTCCAAATATCACTTTGGAATTTCCAGAAGAACAGTCTTAGCGAAAGGCTTCTTGAGGAGAATGCTGAAAACCTGTGAGATGATTTCACAGAACACAAAGAAGTTGCTCATATAGCTTCTTTCTCTTTGTTATCGGAGGATATTTCCTTAGGCCCCATAGTCTTCAAAGGGATCCGAAATATCAGTTCTTAGATTCGACAGAAATAAGGCTAGACAACAGCTTCACGAAATACAGCTGTAACTCTGTGAGTGGAAGTCACACATCACAAAACAGTTTCTCAGAATGCTTCTTTCCACTTATTCTCTGAGGATATTTTCTTTTTCACCATAGCCCTCTATGGGCTTCCAAATATCACTTTGCAAATTCCACAAGAACAGGCGTAGTGAAGGGCTTCTTGAGGGGAAAGCTGTAACTCCGGGAGATGAATTAACAGAACACTAAGCAGATTCTTAGAATGCTTCTTTACAGTTTTCATCTGAGGAGATTTCCTTTTTCACAGTAGACCTCCATGGGCTTCAAAATATCACTTTGCAAATTCCAAAGGAACAGTCTTAGCAAAAGTATATTTGAGGGGAGAGCTCTAAATCTGTCAGGTGATTTCACAGAACACAAGGAAGTTTCTCAGAAAGCTTCTTTCTCTTTGTTATCGGAGGATATTTCCTTTGGCCCTACAGACTTCAAAGGGATTTGAAATATCAGTTCTCAGATTCCACAGAAATAAGGCTAGCAAACAGCTTCAAGAAATGCAGCTGTAACTCTGTGAGTGGAATCACATCACAAAGCAGTTTCTCAGAAAGCTTGTTTCCATTTTTCCTCTGAGGATATTTTCTTTTATTACAATAGCCCTCAATGGGCTTCCAAATATCACTTTACAAATTTCAGAAGAACAGGCTTAGCGAATGGCTTCTTGAGGGGAAATCTGTAACTCTGTGAGATGAATTAACAAAACATTAAGCAGTTTCTCAGAAAGCTTCTTTCCGGTTTTCATTTGAGGATATTTTATTTTTCACCGTAGCACTCCATGGGCTTCCAAATATCACTTTGCAAATTCCACAAGAACAGTGTAAGCGAAGAGCTTCCTGAGGAGAAAGCTATAACTCTGTGAGATGATTTCACAGAACACAAAGAGATTTCCCAGAAAGCTTCTTTCTCTTTGTCATCGGAGGATATTTCTTTCGGCCCTATAGTCTTACAAGGGATCCGAAATATCAGTTCTCAGATTCCACAGAAATAAGGCTAGCAAACAGCTCCACCAAATACAGCTGTAACACTGTGAGTGGAAGTCACACATCACAAAGCAGTTTCTCAG
>NW_012099555.1:19417-20771 GCF_000951045.1 Mandrillus leucophaeus
GTGAGATGAATTAACAGAACACTAAGCAGTTTCTCAGATTGCTTCTTTCCAGTTTTCATCTAAGGATATTTTCCTTTCCACGGTAGCGCTCCATAGGCTTCCAAATATCACTTTGCAAATTCCACAAGAAGAGTCTTAGTGAAAGGCTTCTTGAGGGGAAAGCTTTAACTCTGTGAGATGACTTCACAGAACACAAAGAATTTTCTCAGAACGCTTCTTTCTTTTTTTTATCAGAGGATATTTCCTTGGCCCTATAATCTTCAAAGTGATCCGAAATATCAGTTCTCAGATTCCACAGAAATAAGGCTAGCAATGAGCTCCACGAAATACAGCTCTAACTCTGTGAGTGGAAGTCACACATCACAAAGCAGTTTCTCAGAAAGCTTCTTTCCAGTTTTTTTGTGGGGATACTTTCTTTTTCATCGTAGCACTCTATGGGCTTCCAAATATCACTTTGCAATTTCCGAAAGAACAGGCTTAGCGAACTGCTTCTAGAGAGAAAAGCTGTACCTCGGTGAGATGAATTAACGGTACAGTAAGCAAGTTCTCAGAAAGCTTCTTTCCAGTTTTCATCTGAGGATATTTTCTTTTTCACCATAGCCCGCCATTTCCTTCCAAATATCACTTTGGAAATTCCACAAGAACAGTCTTAGCGATAGGCTTCTTGAGGGGAAAGCTGTAACTCTGTGAGATGAATTAACAGAACACTAAGCAGCTTCTCAGAAAGCTTCTTTTCAGGTTTCATCTGAGGATAATTCCTTTTTCACCGTAGCCCTATATGGAGTTCCAAATATCACTTTGAAAATTCCACAAGAACAGTGTTAGCGAAAGGCTTCTTGAGGGAAAAGCTATAACTCTGTGAGATGATTTCAGAGAACACAAAGAAGTTTCTCACAACGCTTCTTTCTCTATGTTATCGGAGGACATTTCCTTTGGCCCTATAGTCTTCAAAGGAATTCGAAATATCAGTTTTCAGATTTCACAGAAAAAGGTTAGCCAACAGCCCCACGAAATACAGTTGTAACTCTGTGAGTGGAAGTCACACATCACAAAGCCGTTTCTCAGAATACTTCTTTCCAGTATTTCTCTGAGGATATTTTCTTTTTCACCATAGCCCTCTAGAGGCCTCCAAATATCACTTTGGAAATTCCACAAGAACAGGCTTAGCGAATGACTTATTGAGGGGAAAGCAGTAACTCTGTGAGATGAATTAAGAGAACACTAAGCAGTTTCTCAGATTGCTTCTTTCCAATTTTCATCTAAAGATATTTTCTTTTTCACGGTAGCGCTCCATAGGCTTCCAAATATCACTTTGCAAATTCCACAAGAACAGTCTTAGCGACAGGCTTCTTGA
>NW_012099555.1:22783-23051 GCF_000951045.1 Mandrillus leucophaeus
AAAGCAGTTTCTCAGAAAGCTTCTTTCCAGTTTTTTGTGGGGATATTTTCTTTTTCATCATAGCCCTCTATGGGTTCCCAATATCACTTTGCAATTTCCACAAAAACAGGCTTAGCCAACGATTTCCTGAGGAGAAAGCTTCAACTCTGTGAGTTGAATTAACAGAACACTAAGCAGTTTCTCAGAAAGCTTGTTTCCAGTTTTCATCTGAGGATATTTCCTTTTTCACCTTAGCGCTCCATGGGTTTCCAAATATCACTTTGCAAAT
>NW_012099555.1:23101-23452 GCF_000951045.1 Mandrillus leucophaeus
GGATATTTGCTTTGGCCCTATAGTCTTCAAAGGGATCCGAAATATCAGTTCTCAGATTCCACAGAAATAAGGCTACCAAACCTCTCCACGAAATATAGCTGTAACTCTGTGAGTGGAAGTCACACATCACAAAGCAGTTTCTCAGAAACCTTTTTTGCACTTTTTCTCTAAGGATACTTTCTTTTTCACCATAGTGGTTTAAGGGATTCCAAATATCACTTTGCAAATTCCAATAGAACAGGTTTAGCGAAAGGCTCCTTGAGGGGAAAGCTGTAACTGTGTGAGATGAATGAACAGAACACTAAGCCGTTTCTCCAAAAGCTTCTTTCCAGTTTTCACTTGAGGATATTT
>NW_012099555.1:23502-24246 GCF_000951045.1 Mandrillus leucophaeus
AATACAGCTGTAACTCTGTGAGATGATTTCACAGAACACAAAGAAGTTTCTCAGAAAGCTTCTTTCCACTTTTTCTCTGAGCATAATTTCTTTTTAACCAAAGCCCTCTATGGGCTTTGAAATATCATTTTGCGAATTCCACAAGAACAGGTTGAGCGAATGGCTTCTTGAGGGGAAAGCTGTAATTCTGTGAGATTGTTTCACAGAACCGAAAAAAGTTGCTCAGAAAGCTTCTTTCCCTTTGTAATCGGTGGATATTTCCTTTGGCTCTATAGTCTTCAAAGGGATCCGAAATATCAGTTCTCAGATTGCAAAGAAATAACGCTCGCAAACAGCTCTACGAAATACAGCTGTAACTTTGTGAATGGAAGTCACACATCACAAAGCAGTTTCTCAGAAAGCTTCTTTTCTCTTTGTTATCGGAGGATATTTCCTTTGGCCCTATAGTCTTCAAAGGATCCGAAATATCAGTTCTCAAATTTCAGAAAAATAAGGCTAGCAAACATCTCCATGAAATACAGCTGTAACTCTGTGAATGGAAGTCACACATCTCAAAGCAGTTTCTCAGAAAGCTTCTTTCCAGTTTTTCTCTGGTTATATTTTCTTTTTCACCATAGCCCTCTATGGGCTTCCAAATATCACTTTTCAAATTCCACAAGAACAGGCTTAGCAAAAGGCTTCTGAAAGGGAAAGCTGTAACTCTGTAAGAAGAATTACCAGAACACTAAGCAGTTTCTCAGAAAG
>NW_012099555.1:24296-24493 GCF_000951045.1 Mandrillus leucophaeus
AGAAGTTTCTCAGAAAGCTTCATTCTCTTTTTTATCGGAAGATATTTTCTTTTGACCTATAGTCTTGAAAGGAATCCGAAATATCAGTTTTCAGATTCCACAGAAATAAGGCTAGTAAACAACTTCACGAAATACAGCTGAACTCTTTAAGTGGAAGTCACACATCACAAAGCAGTTTCTCAGAAAGGTTCTTTCCA
>NW_012099555.1:24543-27528 GCF_000951045.1 Mandrillus leucophaeus
ATCAGTTCTCAGATTCCACAGAAATAAGGCTAGCAAACAGCTTCAAGAAATGCAGCTGTAACTCTGTGAGTGGAATCACATCACAAAGCAGTTTCTCAAAAAGCTTATTTCCATTTTTCCTCTGAGGATATTTTCTTTAATTACAATAGCCCTCAATGTGCTTCCAAATATCACTTTGCAAATTTGACAAGAACAGGCTTAGCGAATGGCTTCTTGAGGGGAAATCTGTAACTCTGTGAGATGAATTAACAGAACACTAAGCAGTTTCTCAGAAAGCTTCTTTCCAGTTTTCCTTTGAGGATATTTTCTTTTTCACCGTAGCCCTACATGGAGTTCCAAATATCACTTTGAAAATTCCACAAGAACAGTGTTAGCGAAAGGCTTCTTGAGGGAAAAGCTATAACTCTTTGAGATCATTTCAGAGAACACAAAGAAGTTTCTCAGAAATCTTTTTTCTCTATGTTATCGGAGGACATTTCCTTTGGCCCTGTAGTCTTCAAAGGGTTTCGAAATATCAGTTCTCAGATTTCACAGACAAAGGTTAGCGAACAGCCCCACGAAATACACCTGTAACTCTGTGAGTGGAAGTCACACATCACAAGGCAGTTTCTCAGAATACTTCTTTCCACTATTTCTCTGAGGATATTTTCATTTTCACCTTAGCCCTCTAGGGGCGTCCAAATATCACTTTGCAAATTCCACAAGAACAAGCTTAGCGAATGACTTACTGAGGGGAAAGCAGTAACTCTGTGAGATGAATTAAGAGAACACTAAGCAGTTTCTCAGATTGCTTCTTTCCAGTTTTCATCTAAAAATATTTTCTTTTTCACGGTAGCGCTCCATAGCCTTCCAAATATCACTTTGTAAATTGCACAAGAACACTCTTAGCGACAGGCTTCTTGAGGGGAAAACTGTAACTCCGTAAGATGATTTCACAGAACACAAAGAAGTTTCTCAGAAAGCTTCTTTCTCTTTGTTTTCAGAGGATATTTCTTTTGGTCCTATAGTCTTCAAAGGGATCCGAAATATCAGGTCTCAGATTCCACAGAAATAAGGCTAGCAAACAGCTCCACGAAATACCGCTGTAACTCTGTGAGGGGAAGTCAAACATCACAAAGCAGTTTCTCAGAAAGCTTCTTTCCAGTTTTTATCTGAGGATATTTTCTTTTTCACCATAGACCTCTATGGGTTCCCAAATATCACTTTGCAATTTCCACAAGAACAGGCTTATCGAACGACTTCTTGATGGGAAAGCTGTAACTCTGTGAGATTAATTAACAGAACACTAAGCTGTTTCTCAGAAATCTTCTTTCCAGTTTTCAGCTGAGAATGTTTCCTTTGGCCCTATAGTCTTCAAAGGTACCCGAAATAGCAGTTCTCAGATTCGACAGAAATAAGGCAAGCAAACAGCTCCATGAAATATAGCTGTAACTCTGTGATTGGAAGTCACTCTTAACAAAGCAGTTTCTCAGAAAACTTCTTTCCACATTTTTTCTGAGGATGTTTTCTTTTTCACCATAGCCCTCTACGGGCTTCCAAATATCACTTTGCAAGTTCCACAAGAACAGGCTTAGCGAACGACTTCTGGAGGGTAAAGGTGTAACTCTCTGAGATGAATTTACAGAAGACCAAGCAGTTTCTCAGAAAGCTTCTTTCCAGTTTTCATCTTAGGATATTCTCTTTTACACCATAGCCCTCCATGGGCTTCCAAATATCACTTTCCAAATTCCACAAGAACAGTCTTAGCGAAATGCTTCTGTAGGGGAAACCTGTATCTCTGTGAGATGATTTCACAGAAATCAAAGAAGTTGCTAAGAAAGCTTCTTTCTCTTTCTTATCGGAGGATGTTTTCTTTGGCCCTACAGTCTTAAAAGAATCCAAAATATAAGTTCTCAGATTCCACAGAAATAAGGCTAGCAAACAGCTCCACGAAATACAGCTGTAACTGTGTGAGTGAAGTCACACATCACAAAGCAGATTCTCAGAAAACTTCTTTCCACTTTTTCTCTGAGGATATTTTCTTTTTCACCATAGCCCTCTATGGGCTTCCAAATATCACTTTGTATATTCCACAAGAACAGCCTTAGGGAATATCTTCTTGAAGGGAAAGCTGTAACTCTGAGAGATGAATTAACAGAGAATTTAGCAGTTTCTCAGAATGCTTCTTTCCAGTTTTCATCTGAGGGTATTCTCTTTTTTCACGATAGCCTTCCATAGGCTTCCAAATATCACTTTGTAAATTCCACAAGAACAGTCTTAGCGAAAGGCTTCTTGAGGGGAAAGCTGTCACTCTGTGACATGAACTAACAGAACACTAAGCAGCTTCTCAGAAAGCTTCCTTCCAGTTTTCATCTGAGGATATTTCCTTTCTCACTGTAGCCCTATACGGAGTTCCACATATCACTTTGCAAATTGCACAAGAACAGTCTTAGTGAAAGGCTTCTTGAGGGGAAAGCTGTAACTCTGTGAGACGATTTCACAGAACACAAAGAAGTTTCTCAGAAAGCTTCCTACTCTTTTTTATCGGACGATATTTCCTTTGGCCCTATAGTCTTCAATGGGATCCGAAATATCAGTTCCCAGATTCCACAGACAGAAGGCTAGCAAACAGATCGACGACATACAGCTGTAACTCTGTGAGTGGAAGTCACACATCACAAAGCAGTTTCTCAGAAACCTTCTTTCCACTTTTTCTCTGACGATATTTTCTTTTTCACCTTAGCCCTCTATGGGCTTCCAAATATCACTTTGCAATTTCACAAGAGCAGGCTTATCGAATGGCTTCTTGAAGGGAAAGCTGTAACTCTGTGAGATGAATTAACAGAACACTAAGCAGTTTCTCAGAAAGCTTGTTTCCAGTTTTCATCTGAGGATGTTTCCTTTGGCCCTATAATCTTCACAGGGATCCAAAAATTCAGTTCTCAGATTGCATAGAAATAAGGCTAGCAAACAGCTCCACGAAATACAGCTGTAACACTGTGAGTG
>NW_012099555.1:32642-34886 GCF_000951045.1 Mandrillus leucophaeus
GCAGTTTCTCAGAAAACTTCTTTCCACTTGTTCTCTGAGGATATTTTCTATATCACCATAGCCTTCTATGGGCTTCCAAGTATCACTTTGAAAATCCCACAAGAACAGGTTTAATGAACGGCTTCTTGAGGGGAAAGCTGTAACTCTGTGAGATGAATTAACAGAACTCTAAGCAGTTGCTCAGAAAGTTTCTTTCCAGTTTTTATCTGAGGATATTTTCTTTTTCACCATAGACCTCTATGGGATCCCAAATATCACTTTGCAAATTCCACAAGAACAGGCTTATCGAACGACTTCTTGAGGGGAAAACTGTAACTCTGTGAGATGAATTAACAGAACACTAAGCTGTTTCTCAGAAATCTTCTTTTCAGTTTTCACCTGAGGATGTTTCCTTTGGCCCTATAGTCTTCAAAGGTACCCGAAATAGCAGTTCTCAGATTCGACAGCAATAAGGCAAGCAAACAGCTCCACGAAATGTAGCTGTAACTCTGTGAGTGGAAGTCACTCTTAACAAAGCAGTTTCTCAGAAAACTTCTTTCCACATTTTTTCTGAAGATGTTTTCTTTTTCACCATAGCCCTCTAAGGGCTTCCAAATATCACCTTGCAAGTTCCACAAGAACAGGCTTAGCGAACGACTTCTGGAGGGTAAAGGTGTAACTCTCTGAGATGAATTTAGAGAAGATGAAGCAGTTTCCCAGAAAGCTTCTTTCCAGTTTTCATCTTAGGATATTCTCTTTTTCACCATAGCCCTCCATGGGCTTCCAAATATCACTTTCCAAATTCCACAAGAACAGTCTTAGTGAAAAGCTTCTTGAGGGGAATGCTCTAACTCTGTGAAATGATTTCACAGAACACAAAGAAGTTTCTCAGACAGCTTCTTTCTCTTTGTTATTGGAGAATATTTCCTTTGGCCCTATAGTCTTCAAAGGGATCCGAAATATCAGTTCTCAGATTCCACAGAAATAAGGCTAGAAAACAGCTCCACGAAGTACAGCTGTAACTCTGTGAGTGGAATACACACATCACAAAGCAGTCTCTCAGAAAGCTTCTTTCTAATTTTTTCTCTGAGGATATTTTGTTTTTCACCATAGCCTTTTATGGGCTTCCAAATATCACTTTGCAAATTCCACAAGAACAGGCTTAGCGAAGGCTTCTTGAGGGAAAAACTTTAACTCTGTGAAATGATTTCACAGAACACAAACAAGTTTCTCAGAAGGCTTCTTTCTCTTTGATATCTTAGGATATTTCGTTTGGCCCTGCAGTCTTCAAAGGGATGCGAAATATCAGTTCTCAGATTCCACAGAAATAAGGCTAGCAAACAGCTCCAAGAAATACAGCTGTAACTCTGTGAGTGGAAGTCACACATCTCAAAGCAGTTTCTCAGAAAGCTTCCTTGCAGTTTTTCCCTGAGGATATTTTGTTTTTCAAAGTAGCCCTCTATGGTCTTCCAAACATCACTTTGCTTATTCCACAAGAGCAGTCTTAGCGAACGGCTTCTTGAGGGGAAAGCTGTAACTCTGTGAGATGAATTAACAGAACACTAAGCAGCTTCTCAGAAAGGTTCTGTCCAGTTTATATCCGAGGATACTTTCTTTTTCACCTTTGCCCTCCATAGGCTTCCAAATATCACTTTGGAAATTGCACAACAACAGTCTTAGTGAAAGACTTCTTGAGAGGAAAGCTGTAACTCTGTGAGATGGTTTCAGAGAACACAAAGAAGTTTCTCAGAAAGCTTCTTTCTCTTTGTTATCGGAGAATATTTCCTTTGGACCTATAGTCTTCAAAGGAATCCGAAATATCTGTTCTCAGAATCCACATTAATAAGGCTAGCAAAGAGATCCACGAAATACAGATGTAACTCTGTGAGTGGAAGTCACACATCACAAAGCAGTTTCTCAGAAATCTTCTTTCCAGTTTTTCTGAGGATATTTTCTTTTTCACCATAGCCCTCTAGGAGCCTCCAAATATCACTTTGGAAATTCCACAAGAACAGGTTTAGCGAACGGCTTCTGGAGCGGAAGGCTGTACTCTGTGAGATGAATTAACAGAAAACTAAGCAGCTTCTCAGAAAGTTTCTTTCCACTTTTCATCTGAGGATATTTCCTTTTTCACCATAGCCCTCCATGGGCTTTCAAACATTACTTTGTAAATTCCACAAGAACAGTCTTAGCGAAAGGCTTCTTGAGGGGAAAGATGTAACTCTGTGAGATGATTTCACAGAACACAAAGAAGTTTCTCAGAAA
>NW_012099555.1:35110-35538 GCF_000951045.1 Mandrillus leucophaeus
GTGAGATGAATTAACAGAACACTAAGCAGTTTCTCAGAATGTTTCTTTCCACTTTTCATCTGAGGATATTTCCTTTTTCACCATAGCCCTCCATGGGCTTTCAAATATCACTTTGTAAATTCCACAAGAACAGTCTTAGCGAATGGCTTCTTGAGGGGAAAGGTGTAACTCTGTGAGATGATTTCACAGAACACAAAGAAGTTTCTCAGAAAAATTCTTTCACTTTTTTTCGGCGGGTATGTTGTTTTGCCCTATAGTCTTCTAAGGGATCCGAAATATCAGTTCTCTGATTCCACAGAAATAAGGCTAGAAAACAGCAACGTGAACTACAACTGTAACACTGTGAGTGGAAGTCACACATCACAAAGCAGTTTCTCAGAAAGCTTCTTTCCAGTTTTTCTCTGAGGATATTTTCTTTTTCACCATAG
>NW_012099555.1:35588-36981 GCF_000951045.1 Mandrillus leucophaeus
CTGTGAGTGGAAGTCACACATCACAAAGCAGTTTCTCAGAAAGCTTCTTTCCAGTTTTTCTCTGAGGATATTTTCTTTTTCACCATAGCTCTCTCTGGGCTTCCAAATATCACTTTGAAAATTCCACAACAACAGGCTTAGCGAGTGGCTACTTAGGGGGAAAGCTGTAACTCTGTGAAATGATTGAACAGAACACTAAGCAGTTTCTCAGAAGGCTTCTTTCCAGTTTTTATTTGAGGATAACTTCTTTTTCACCATAGCCCTTCATTGGCTTCCAAAAATCACTTTGAAAGTTCCACAAGAACAGTTTTAGCGAAAGACTTCGTGAGGGGAAAGCTTTAACTCATTGAGATGATTTCGCAGAACACAAACAAGTCTCTCAGAAAGTGTCTTTCTCTTTGTTATCGGAGGATATTTCCTTTGGCCCTATAGTCTTCAAAGGGATCCGAAATATCAGGTCTCAGTTTCCACAGAAATAAAGCCAGCAAACAGCTGCATGAAATACAGCTGTAAGTCTGTGAGTGGATGTCACACATCTCAAAGCAGTTTCTCAGAAACGTTCTTTCCACATAATCTCTGAGAATATTTTCGTTTTTACCGTAGCCCTCTATGGGCTTCCAAATATCACTTTGAAATTTCCACAAGAACAGGCTTAGTGGACGGCTTCTTAAGGTGAAAGCTGTAACTCTGTGAGATTAATTAACAGAACACTAAGTAGTTTCTCAGAAAACTTCTTGGCAGTTTTCATCTGAGGATATTTCCTTTTTCACCATAGGCCTGCATGAGTTTCCAAATATCACGTTGCAAATTACACAAGAACAGTCTTAGAGAAAGGCTTCTGGAGAGGAAAGCTGTAACTCTGTGAGGGGATTTCACAGAACACAAAGAAGTTTCACAGAAAGTTTCTTTCTCTTTTTTATCGGAGGATATTTTCTTTGGCCCTATAGTCTTCAAAGGGTTCCGAAATATCAGTTCCCAGATTACACAGAAATAAGGCTACCAAACAGCTCCATGAAATACAGCTGTAACTCTGTGAGTGGAAGTCACACATCTCAAAGCAGTTTCTCAGAAAGCTTCTTTCTACTTTTTCTCTGAGGATATGTTCTTTTTCCCCAAAGCTCTCTAGGGGCTTCCAAATATCACTTTGCAAATTCCACAAGAAGAGGCTTTGCAAACGGCTTCTTGAGGGAAAAGCTGCAACTCTGTGAGAGGAATTTACGGAACTCAAAGCAGTTTCTTAGAATGCTTCTTTCCAGTTTTCATCTGAGGATATTTCCTTTTTCACCATAGCCCTCCACGAGCTTCCAAATATCACTTTGCAAATTCCACAAGAATAGTCTTAGCGAAAAGCTTCTTGAGGGGAAAGCTGTAACTCTGTGAGATGATTTCACAG
>NW_012099555.1:37031-37726 GCF_000951045.1 Mandrillus leucophaeus
TTCCAGTTTTCATCTGAGGATATTTCTTTTTTCACCGTAGCCCTACACGGAGTTCCACATATCACTTTGCAAATTCCACAAGAACAGTCTTAGAGAAAGGCTTCTTGAGGGGAAAGCTGTAACTCTGAGAGATGATTTCACAGAACACAAAGAAGTTTCTAAGAAAGCTTCTTTCTCTTTGTTATCAGAGGATATTTCCTTTGGACCTATAGTCTTCAATGGGATCCGAAATATCAGTTCCCAGATTCCACAGACAGAAGGCAAGCAAACAGAGCCACGACATACAGCTGTAACTCTGTGAGTGGAAGTCGCACATCACAAAGCAGTTTCTCAGAAACCTTCTTTCCACTTTTTCTCTGAGGATATTTTCTTTTTCACCATAGCCCTCTATGGGCTTCCAAATATCACTTTGTAAATTCCACAAGAACAGGCTTAGCGAATGGCTTCTTGAGGGGAAAGCTGTAACTCTGTGAGATGAATTAACAGAACCCTAAGCAGTTTATCAGAAAGCTTCTTTCCAGTTTTCAACTGAGGATATTTTCTTTTTCACAATAGCCCTCCATAGGCTTCTAAATATCACTTTGCAAATTCCACAAGAACAGTCTTAGCAAGAGACTTCTTGAGGGGAAAGCTGTAACTCCCTGAGACGATTTCACAGAACACAAAGAAGTTTCTCAGAAAGCTTCTTTCTCTTT
>NW_012099555.1:37906-38815 GCF_000951045.1 Mandrillus leucophaeus
GTTTCTCAGAAAGCTTCTATCGACTTTTTCTCTGAGGATATTTTCTTTTTCACCAGAACCCTCTATGGGCTTCCAAATAACTCGGCAAATTCCACAAGAAGTGGCTTTGCGAATGGTTTCTTGAGAGGAAAACTGTTACTCTGTAAGATGAATTAATGGAACACTAAGCAGTTTCTCAGAAAGCTTCTTTCCAGTTTTCATCTGAGGATGTTTTCTTTATCACCATAGCCCTCCATGGACTTTCAAATATCACTTTACATATTCCACAAGAACTGTCTTAGCGAAAGGCTTCCTAAGGGGAAAGCTGTAACTCTGTGAGATGATTTCGCAGAACACAAAGAAGATTCTCAGAAAGCCTCTTTCTCTTTGTTATCAGAGGTTATTTCCTTAGGCCACATAGTCTTCAAAGGGATCCGAAATATCACTTCTCAGATTCAACAGAAATAACGTTAGCAAACAGCTCCAGGAAATACAGCTGTAACTCTGTGAGTGGAAGTCACACATCACAAAGCCATTTCTCAGAAAGATTCTTTCCACTTTTTCTCTGAGGATATTTTCTTTTTCACCGTTGCCCTCTATGGGCTTTCAAAAATAACTTTCCAAATTCCACAAGAACAGAGTTAGCTAAAGGCATCTTGAGGTGAAAGCTGTAACTCTCTGAGATGAATTTACAGAACACTAAGCAGTTTCTGAGAAAGCTTCTTTCCAGTTTTCATCTGAGGATAATCTCTTTTTCACCATAATCCTCCATGGGCTTCCAAATATCACTTTGCAAATTCCACAAGAACAGTCTTAGTGAAAGGCTTCTAGAGAGGAAAGCTGTAACTCTGTGAGATGAAATCACAGAAAACAAGGAAGTTGCTCAGAAAGCTTCTTTCTCTTTGTTATCGGAGGATATTTCCTTTGGCC
>NW_012099555.1:38865-39724 GCF_000951045.1 Mandrillus leucophaeus
TTTCATCTGAGGATATTTTCTTTTTCACCGTAGCCCTCCATGGGCTTCCCGATATCACTTTGCAATTTCCACATGAACACTCTAAGCAAAAGGCTTCTTGAGGGGAAAGCTGTAACTCTGTGAGATGATTTCACAGAACACAACGAAGTGTCTCAGAAAGCTTCTTTCTCTTTGTTCACGGAGGATATGTCCTTGGGCCCTACAGTCTTCCAAGGGATCCGAAATATCAGTTCTCAGATTCCACAGAAATAAGGCTAGCAAACAGCTCCACGAAATACAACTGTAACTCTGAGAGTGGAAGTCACACATCACAAAGCGGTTTCTCAGAAATCTTCTTTCCACTTTTTCTCTGAGAATATTTTCTCTTTCACCACAGCCCTCTATGGGCTTCCAAATATCACTTTGAAATTCCACAGGAGCAGACTTAGCGAACGACTTCTTAAGGGGAAAGCTGTAACTCTGTGAGATAAATTAACAGAACACTAAGCTGTTTCTCAGAAAGCTTTTTCCCAGTTTTTATCTGAGGATATTTTCTTCTTCACCTCAACTCTGCATAGGCTTCCAAATATCACTTTGCAAATTCCACAAGAATAGTCTTAGCGAAACTCTTCGTGAGGGGAAAGCTGTAACTCTGTGAGATGATTTCACAGAACACAAAGAAGTTTCTCAGAAAGCTACTTTCCAGTTTTCATCTGAGGATATTCTCTTTTTCACGATAGCCCTCCATGGGCTTCCAAGTATCACTTTGCAAATTCCACAAGAACAGTCTTAGCGAAAGGCTTCTTGATTGGAAAGCTATAACCCTGTGAGATGATTTCACAGAACACAACGAAGTTTCTCAGAATGCTTCTTTCTCTTT
>NW_012099555.1:40523-41214 GCF_000951045.1 Mandrillus leucophaeus
GTTTCTCAGAAAGCTTCTTTCCAGTTTTTCTTTGAGGATATTTTCTTTTTCACCATAGCCCTCTATGGGCTACCAAATATCACTTTGTAATTTCCACAAGAACAGGCTTAGCGAACGGTTTATTGACGGGAAAGCTGTAATTCTGTGAGATGAATTAACAGAACACTAAGCAGTTTCTCAGAACGCTTCTTTCCAGTTTTCTTCTGAGGATATTTTCTTTTTCACGATAGCCCTCCACAGGCTTCCAAATATCACTTTGCAAATTCCACAAGAACAGTCTTAGCGAAAGTGCTTCTTGAGGGAAAGCTGTAATTCTGTGAGATGATTTCAGAGAACACAAAGAGTTTTCTCAGAACGCTTCTTTCTTTTTTTTTATCGCAGGATATTCCCTTGGCCCTATAATCTTCAATGTGATCCGAAATATCAGTTCTCAGATTCCACAGAAATAAGGCCAGCAAACAGATCCACGAAATACAGCTGTAACACTGTGAGTGAAAGTCACACATCATAAAACAGTTTCTCAGAAAGCTTCTTTCCAGTTTTTTGGTGGGGATATTTTCTTCTTCATCATAGCCCTCTATGGGCTTCCAAATATTACTTTGAAAATTCCACAAGAACAGGCTTAGCGAACCGCTTCTTGAGGGGAAAGCTTCAACTCTGTGAGTTGAATTAACAGAACACTAAGCAGTTT
>NW_012099555.1:41264-42797 GCF_000951045.1 Mandrillus leucophaeus
AATTAACACAACATTAAGCAGTTTCTCAGAAAGTTTCTTTCCACTTTTCAGCTGAGGATATTCCCTTTTTCACCATAGCCCTCCATGGGCTTTCAAATATCACTTTGTAATTTCCACAAGAACAGTGTTAGCGAAAGACTTCTTGAGGGGAAAGGTGTTACTCTGTCAGATGATTTCACAGAACACAAAGAAGTTTCTCAGAAAACTTCTTTCCCTTTTTTATCGGAGGATATGTTCTTTGGCCATATAGTCTTCAAAGGGATCCGAAATATCTGTTCTCTGATTCCACAGAAATAAGGCTAGAAAACAGCTACGCGAAATACAGCTATAACCCTGTGAGTGGAAGTCACACATTCCAAAGCAGTTTCTTCGAAAGCTTCTTTCCAGTTTTTCCCTGAGGATATTTCCTTTTTCACCATAGCCCACTTTGGGCTTCCAAAGATCACTTTGAAAATTCCACAACAACAGGCTTAGCGAGTGGCTTTTGAGGGGAAGGCTGTAACTGCGTGTGATGATTTAACGGAACGCTAAGCAGTTTCTCAGAAAGCTTCTTTCCAGTTTTTATCTGAGGATAACTTCTTTTGAACCATAGCCCTTCATAGGCTTCCAAAAATCACTTTGAAAATTCCACCAGAACAACTTAACGAAAGGCTTCTTGAGGGGAAATCTTTAACTCATTGAGATGATTTCACAGAACACAAACAAGTTTCTCAGAAAGCTTCTTTCTCTTTGTTATCGGAGGATATTTCCTTTGTCTCTATAGTCATCAAAGGGATCCGAAATATCAGTTCTCAGATTCCTCAGAGATAAGGCCAGCAAACAGCTCCACGAAATACAGCTGTAAGTCTGTGAGTGGATGTCACACATCTCAAAGCAGTTTCTCAGAAACGTTCTTTCCACATACTCTCGGAAAATATTTTTGTTTCACCGTAGCCATCTATGGGCTTCCAAATATCACTTTGCAAATTCCACAAGAACAGGCTTAGCGGACAGCCTCTTAAGGGGAAAGCTGTAACTCTGTGAGATTAACTAACAGAATACTAAGCAGTTTCTCAGAAAACGTCTTTGCAGTTTTCATCTGAGGATATTTCTTTTTTCACCATAGCCCTGCATGAGCTTCCAAATATCACTTTGCAAATTACACAAGAACAGTCTTAGAGAAAGGCTTCTGGAGAGTAAAGCTGTTACTCTCTGAGATGTTTTCACAGAAAACAAAGAAGATTCCCAGAAAGTTTCTTTCTCTTTCTTATCGGAGGATATTTCCTTTGGCCCTATAGTCTTCCAGGGATCGGAAATATCAGTTCACAACTTCCACAGAAATAAGGCTAGCGAACAGCTGCAAGAAATACAGCTGTAACTCTGTGAGTGGAAGTCGCACATCAGAAAGCAGTTTCTCAGAAACCTTTTTTCCAGTTCTCTCTGAGGATATTTTCTTTTTCACTGTAGCCCTCTCTGAGCTTCCAAATATCACTTTGCAAATTCCACAAGAACAGGCTTAGCGATGGCTTCTTGAGGGGAAAGCTGTAACTCTGT
>NW_012099555.1:44600-45988 GCF_000951045.1 Mandrillus leucophaeus
TGTAACTCTGTGAGATGAATTAACAGAACACTAAACAATTTCTCAGAAAGCCTCTTTCCAGTTTTCATCTGAGGATATTTCCTTTTTCACCAGAGCCCTCCATGGGCTTCCATTTATCACTTTGATAATTCCACAAGAACAGTGTTAGCGAAAGGCTTCTTGAGGGGAAAGCTGTAGCTCTGAGAGATGATTTCACAGAACACAAAGAAGTTTCTCAGAAAGCATCTTTCTCTTTGTTATCAGAGGATACTTCCTTTGGCCCTATAGTCTTCAAAGGAATCCGAAATATCAATTCTCAGATTTCACAGATATAAGGCTAGCAAAAACCTCCATGAAATACAGCTGTAACTCTGTGAGTGGAAGTCACACATCTCAAAGCAGTTTCTCAGAAAACTTCTTTCCACTTTTTCTCTGAGGATATTTTCTTTTTCACTGTAGCCCTCTATGAGCTCCCAAATATCACTTTGAAACTTCCACAAGAACAGGCTTAGTGATGGCTTCTTGAGGGGAAAGCTGTAACTCTGTCAGATGATTTCACAACACACAAACAAGTTTCTCAGAAAGCTTCTTTCTCTTTTTTGACGGAGGATATTTCGTTTGGCCCTATAGTCTTCAAAGGGATCCGAAATATCAGTTGTCAGATTCCGCAGAAATAAGGCGAGCAAACAGCTCCACGAAATACAGCTGTAACTCTGTGTGTGAAAGTCACACATTACGAAGCAGTTTCTCAGAAAGCTTCTTTCCACTTTTTCTCTGAGGGTATTTTCTTTTTCACCGTTGCTCTCCATGGGCTTCCAAAAACCACTTTGAAAATTCCACAAGAACAGTCTTAGCGAAAGGCTTCCAGAGGGGAAAGTTTTAACTCGTTGAGATGATTTCACAGAACACAAAGAAGTTTCTCAGAAAACTTCTTTGTCTTTGTTATCGGAGGATATTTCTTTTGACTCTAGAGTCTTCAAAGGGATCCGAAATATCAGCTCACAGATTCCACAGATATAAGGCTTGAAAAAAGCTCCACGAAATACAGCTGTAACTCTGGGAGTGGAAGTCACACATCACAAACCAGTTTCTCAGAAAGCTTCTTTCTGCATTTCCTCTGAGGACATTTTCTTTTTCTTCAGAGCTCTGTAGGGGCTTCCAAATATCACTTTGCAAATTCCACAGGAAGAGGTTTGAGAACGGCTTCTTGAGGGGAAACCTGTAACTCTGTGAGACGAATTTACAGAACATAAGGCAGTTTCTCAGAAAGCTTCTCTCCAGTTTTCTTCTGAGGATATTTCCGTTTTCACCATAGCCCTCCACGACCTTCCAAATATCACTTTGCAAATTCCACCAGAACAGTTTAGCGATAGGCTTCTTGAAGGGAAAGCTGTAACTCTGTGAGATGA
>NW_012099555.1:46038-46502 GCF_000951045.1 Mandrillus leucophaeus
TTCACAGAACACAAAGAACTTTCTCTGAAAGCTTCTTACTCTTTGTTATCGTAGGATATTTCCTTTGGCCCTATAGCCTTCCAAGGGATCCGAAATGTTAGTTCTCAGATTCCACAGAAATAAGGCCAGCAAACAGATCCACGAAATACAGCTGTAACTCTGTGAGTGGAAGTCACACATCACAAAGCAGTTTCTCAGAAAGCTTCTTTCCACCTTTTCTCTGAGCATATTTTCTTTTCCACCATAGCCCTTTACGGGATTCCAAATATCACTTTGCAAATTCCACAAGAAAAGGCTCAGCGAATGGCTTCTTGAGGGTAATGCTGTAACTCTGTGAGATGAATTAACAGAGCACTTAGCAGTTTCTCAGAAAGCTTCTTTCCAGTTTTCATCTGAGGATATTCCCTTTTTCACGATAGCCCTCCATAGGCTTCCAAATATCACTTTGCAAATTCAACAAGAAC
>NW_012099555.1:46552-47737 GCF_000951045.1 Mandrillus leucophaeus
TTCTTGAGGGGAAAGCTGTAACTCTGTGAGATGATTTCACAGAACACGAAGAAGTTTATCAGAAAGCTTCTTTCTCTTTTTTATCGGCGGATATTTCCCTTGACCCTGTAGTCTTCAAAGGGATCCAAAATATCAGTTCTCAGATTCCACATAAATAAGGCTAGCAAACAGCTCCACGAAATACAGCTGTAACTCTGTGAGTGGAAGTCACACATCACAAAGTTGTTTCTCAGAAAGCTTCTTTCCACTTTTTCTCTGAGGAAATTTTCTTTTCCACCATAGCCCTCTATGGGCTTCCAAATATCTCTTTGGAAATTCCACAAGAACAGGCTTAGGGAATGGCTTATTGAGGGGAAAGCTGTAACTCTGTGAGATGAATTAACAGAACACTAAGCAGTTTCTCAGAAAGCATCTTTCCAGTTTTCATCTAAGGATATTTTCTTTTTCACGGTAGCGCTCCATAGGCTTCCAAATATCACTTTGCAAATTCCAAAAGAACAGTCTTAGCCAAAGGCTTCTTGAGGGGAAAGCTGTAATTCTGTGAGATGATTTCACAGAACACAAAGAATTTTCTCAGAACGCTTCTTTCTTTTTTTTCTCGGAGGATATTTCCTTGGCCTATAATCTTCAAAGTGATCCGAAATATCAGTTCTTAGATTCCACAGAAATAAGGCTAGCAAACAGATCCACGAAATACAGCATGTAACTCCTGTCTCTTATACACATCTAGATGTGTATAAGAGAAAGCTGTAACTCTGTGAGATGAATTAACAGAACACTAAGCAGTTTATCAGAAAGCTTCTTTCCAGTTTTCATCTGAGGTTAATCTCTTTTTCACCATAATCCTCCATGGGCATACAAATATCACTTCGCAAATTCCACAGGAACAGTCTTAGCGAAATGCTTCTTGAGGGGAAAGCTGTAACTCTGTGAGATGATTTCACAGAACACAAAGAAGTTACTCAGAAAGCTTGTTTATCTTTGTTGTCTGAGGATATTTCCTTTGGCCGTTTAGTCTTCAAAGGGATCCGAAATGTCAGTTCTCAGATTTCACCGAAATAAGGCTGGCAAACAGATCCACGAAATACAGCTTTAACTCTGTGAGTGGAAGTCAAACATCACAAAGCAGTTTCTCAGATAACTTCTTTCCACTTTTTCTCTGAGGAAATTTTCTTTTTCACCATA
>NW_012099555.1:47857-48533 GCF_000951045.1 Mandrillus leucophaeus
GAGGATATTTCCTTTTTCACCATAGCCCTCCATGTGCTTTCAAATATCAGTTTGAAAATTCCACAAGAACAGTCTTAGCGAAAGGCTTCTTGAGGGGAAATGTGTAACTCTGTGAGATGATTTCACAGAACATAAAGAAGTTTGTCAGAAAACTTCTTTCTCCTTTTTATCGGAGGGTATGTTCCTTGGCCCTATAGTATTCAAAGGGATCCGAAATATCAGTTCTCTGATTCCACAGAAATAAGGCTAGAAAACAGGCACGTGAACTACAACTGTAACCCCGTGAGTGGAAGTCACACATCACAGAGCAGCTTCTCAGAAAGCTTCTTTCCAGTTTTCATCTCAGGATATTTTCTTTTTCACCACAGCCCGCCATGGGGTTCCAAATATCACTTTGTAAATTCCACAAGAACAGTCTTAGCGAAGGGCTTCTTGAGGAGAAAGCTATAACTCTGTGAGATGATTTCAGAGAACACAAAGAAGTTTCTCACAAAGCTTCTTTCCCTTTGTTATTGGAGGACATTTCCTTTGGCCCTGTAGTCTTCAAAGGCATTCGAAATATCAGTTCTCAGATTTCACAGAAAAAGGTTATCATACAACTCCACGAAATACAGCTGTAACTCTGTGAGTGGAAGTCACACATCACAAAGCAGTTTCTCAGAAAGCTTCTTTCCAG
>NW_012099555.1:48583-49120 GCF_000951045.1 Mandrillus leucophaeus
ATCACAAAGCAGTTTCTCAGAACACTTCTTTCCACTTTTTCTCTGAGGATATTTTCTTTTTCACTGTAGCCCTCTATGAGCTTCCAAATATCACCTTGCAAATTCCAAAAGAACAGGCTTAGCGATCGCTTCTTGAGGAGAAAGTTGTAACTCTGTCAGATGATTTCAAAAAACACAAACAAGTTTCTCAGAAATCTTCTTTCTCTTTTTTGTCTGAGGATATTTCGTTTGGACCTATAGTCTTCAAAGGGATCCGAAATATCAGTTCTCAGATTCCGCAGAAATAAGGCGAGAAAAGAGTTGCACGAAATACAGCTGTAACTCTGTGTGTGGAAGTCACACATGACAAAGCACTTTCTCAGAAAGCTTCTTTCCACTTTTTGTCTGAGGATATTTTCTTTTTCACCGTTGCCCTCCATGGGCGTCCAAAAATCACTTTGAAAATTCCACAAGAACAGTCTTAGCGAAAGGCTTCTAGAGGGGAAAGTTTTAACTCGTTGAGATGATTTCACAGAACACAAAGAAGTTTCTCAGAAA
>NW_012099555.1:49170-49941 GCF_000951045.1 Mandrillus leucophaeus
GTCTTAGCGAAAGGCTTCTTGAGGGGAAAGCAGTGACTCCGTGAGATGATTTCACAGAACACAAAGACGTTTCTCAGAAAGCTTCTTTCTCTTTTTTATCGGAGGATATTTCCTTTGGCCCTATAGTGTTCAAAGGGATTCGAAATATCAGTTCTCAGATTCCGCAGAAATCATGGTAGCAAACAGCTCCACGAAATACAGGTGTAACTCTGTGAGTGGAAGTCACACATCACAAAGCAGTTTCTCAGAAAGCTTCTTTCCAGTTTTTTGGTGGGGATATTCTCTTTTTCACTATAGCCCTCTATGGGTTTCCAAATATCACTTTGCAATTTCCGCAAGAACAGGCTTAGCGAACTGCTTCTAGAGAGAAAAGCTGTAACACTGTGAGATGAATTAACGTAACACTAAGCAGTTTGTCAGAAAATTTCTTTCCAATTTTAGTCTGAGAATATTTTCTTTTTCACCGTAGCCCGCCATGGGCTTCCAAATATCACTTTGAAAATTCCTCAAGAACAGTCTCAGCGATAGGCTTCTTGAGGGGAAGGCTGTAACTCTGTGGGATGAATTAACAGAACACTAAGCAGCTTCTCAGAAAGCTTCTTTCCAGTTTTCAAATGAGGATATTTCCTTTTTCAATGTAGCACTCCATGGACTTCCAAATAACACTTTGCAAACTCCACAAGAACAGTCTTAGAGAAAGGCTTCTAGAGGAGAAAGCTGTAACTCTGTGAGATGATTTCACAGAACACAAAGAAGTTTCTCAGAAAGCTT
>NW_012099555.1:50099-50559 GCF_000951045.1 Mandrillus leucophaeus
ATCCGAAATATCAGTTCTCAGATTCCACAGAAATAAGGATGGCAAAGAGGTCCACGAAATTGAGCAGTAACTCTCTGTGTGGGAGTCACACATCACAAAGCAGTTGCTTAGACAACTTCTTTCCAGTTTTTCTCTGAGGATATTCTCTTTTCCAACATAGCCCTCTGTGTGCTTCCAAATATCACTTTGCATATTCCACAAGAACAGGCTTAGCGAACGGCTTCTGGAGGGGAAAGTTGTATCTCTGTGAGATGAATTAACAGAACACTAAGCTGTATCTCAGAAAGCTTCTTTCCAGTTTTCATCTGAGGATATTTTCTTTTTCAATATTGCCCTCCATCGGCTTCCAAATATCACTTTCCAAATTACACAAGAACCGTGTTAGCGAAAGGCTTTTTGAGGGGAAACCTGTAACTCTGTGAGATGATTTCACAGAACACAAAGAAGTTTCTCAGAAAGC
>NW_012099555.1:50729-52724 GCF_000951045.1 Mandrillus leucophaeus
CTGTAACTCTGTGAGATGATTTCACAGAACACAAAGAAGTTTCTCAGAAAGCATCTTTCTCTTTGTTATCGGAGGATATTTCCTTTGGCCCTATAGTCTTCAACGGGATCCGAACTATCAGTTCTCAGATGCCACAGAAATAATTTTAGCCAACAGCTCCACGAAATACAGCTGAAACTCTGTGAGTGGAAGTCACACATCAGAAAGCAGTATCTCAGAAAGCTTCTTTCCAGTTTTTCTATGAGGATATTTTCTTTTTCACCATAACCCTGTAGGGGCCTCCAAATATCACTTTGCAAATTCCACAACAACAGGCATAGCGAATGGCTTCTTGAGCGGAAGGCTGTAACTCTGTGAGGTGAATTAACAGAACACTAAGCAGTTTCTCAGAAAGTTTCTTTCCACCTTTCATCTGAGGATATTTTCTTTTTCACCATAGCCCTCCATGTGCTTTCAAATATCCCTTTGAAAATTTCACAAGAACAGTCTTAGCGAAAGGCTTCTTGAGGTGAAGGGTGTAACTCTGTGAGATTATTTCACAGAACACAAAGAAGTTTATCAGAAAACATCTTTCTCCTTTTTATCAGAGGGTATGTTCCTTGGCCCTATAGTATTCAAAGGGATCCGAAATATCAGTTCTCTGATTCCACAGAAATAAGGCTAGAAAACAGCCACGTGAACTACAACTAAAACCCTGTGAGTGGAAGTCACACATCACAGAGCAGTTTCTCAGAAAGCTCCTTTCCAGTTTCCATCTGAGGATATTTTCTTTCATACCATAGCCCGCCATGGGCTTCCAAATATCACTTTGTAAATTCCTCAAGAACAGTGTTAGCGATAGGGTTCCTGAGGGGAAAGCTGTAACTCTGTGAGATGAATTAACAGAACACTAAGCAGCTTCACAAAAAGCTTCTTTCCAGGTTTCATCTGAGGATATTTCCTTTTTCACCGTAGCCCTACATGGAGTTCCAAATATCACTTTGCAAATTCCACAAGAACAGTCTTAGCGAAGGGCTTCTTGAGGGGAAAGCTATAACTCTGTGAGATGATTTCAGAGAACACAAAGAAGTTTCTCACAAAGCTTCTTTCTCTTTGTTATCGGAGGACATTTCCTTTGGCCCTGTAGTCTTCAAAGGGATTCGAAATACCAGTTCTCAGATTTCACAGAAAAAGGTTAGCATACAACTCCACGAAATACAGCTGTTACTCTGTGAGTGGAAGTCACACATCACAAAGCAGTTTCTCAGAAAGCTCCTTTCCAGTATTTCTCTGAGGATATTTTCTTTTTCACCGTAGCCCTCTTTGGGCTTCAAAATATCACTTTGCAAAATCCACAAGAACTGTCTTAGCGAAAGGCTTCTTGAGCGGAAAGCTGTAACTCTGTGAGATGATTTCACATCACACACAGAAGTTGCTCGGAAAGCTGCTATCTCTTTGTTATCGGAGGATATTTCCTATGACCTTATAATCTTCAAAGGAATCCGAAATATCAGATCTCAGATTCCACAGAAATAAGTATAGCAAACAACTCCAAGAAATACAGCTGTAATTCTGTGAGTGGAAGTCACTCATCACAAAGCAGTCTCTCAGAAACCTTCTTTCCACATTTTCCCGGAGAATATTTTCTTTTTCACCTTAGCCCTCTATGGGCTTCCAAATATCACTTCTCAAATTCCAAAACAACAGGCTTAGCGAATGGCTTCTTGAGGGGAAAGCTATAAATCTGTGAGATGAATTAACGGAACACTAAGCAGTTTCTCAGAAAGCTTCTTTCCAGTTTTCATATGAGCATATTTTCTTTTTCACCATAGCCTTCCATGGGCTTCCAAATATCACTTTGCAAATTCCACAAGAACAGTCTTAGCGACAGGCTTCTTGAGCGGAAAACTGTAACTGTGTAACATGATTTCACAGAACACGAAGAAGTTTGTCAGAAAGCTGCTTTCTCTTTGTATCAGAGGATATTTCTTTTGGTCCTATAGTCTTCAAAGGGAT
>NW_012099555.1:52774-53157 GCF_000951045.1 Mandrillus leucophaeus
AAGCAGTTTCTCAGAAAGCTTCTTTACACTTTTCATCTCAGGATATCTTCTTTTTCACCATAGCCCTCCATGGGCTTTCAAATATCACTTTACAAAGTCCACAAGAACAGTCTTAGCGAAAGGCTTTCTAAGGGGAAGCTGTAACTCTGCGAGATGAATTCACAGAACACAAAGAAGTTTCTCTGAAATCTTCTTTCTCGTTTTTATCAGAGGATATTTCCTTTGGCCCTATAGCCTTCCAAGGGATCTGAAATATTAGTTCTCAGATTCCACAGAAATAAGGCTAGCAAACAGATCCACGAAATACAGCTGTAACTCTGTGAGTGGAAGTCACACATCACAAAACAGTTTCTCAGAAAGCTTCTATCCACTTTTTCTCTGAG
>NW_012099555.1:53207-53667 GCF_000951045.1 Mandrillus leucophaeus
TTTCCACTTTTCCTCTGAGAATATTTTCTTTTTCACCGTAGCCCTCTGTGGGATTGCACATATCACTTTGCAAATTCCACAAAAACAGGGTTAGGGAATAGCTTCTTCAGGGGAAAGCTGTAACTCTGTGACATGAATTAACAGAACACTAAGAAGTTTCTCAGAAAGCTTCTTTCCACTTTTCATCTCAGGATATTTTCTTTTTCACCATAGCCCTTCATGGGCTTTCAAATATCACTTTACAAATTCCACAAGAACAGTCTTAGCGAAAGGCTTTCTGAGGGGAAAGCTGTAACTCTGCGACATGAATTCACAGAACACTAAGAAATTTCTCTGAAAGCTTCTGTCTCGTTTTTATCGGAGGATATTTCCTTTGGCCCTATAGTCTTCCAAGGGATGTGAAATATTAGTTCTCAGATTCCACAGAAATAAGGCTAGCAAACAGATCCACGAAATACAG
>NW_012099555.1:53717-54376 GCF_000951045.1 Mandrillus leucophaeus
CTCAGAAAGCTTCTATCCACTTTTTCTCTGAGCATATTTTCTTTTCCACCATAGCCCTTTATGGGCTTCCAAATATCACTTTGCAAATTCCACAACAAAAGGCTCAGCGAATGGCTTCTTGAGGGTAATGCTGTAACTCTGTGAGATGAATTAACAGAGCACTTAGCAATTTCTCAGAAAGCTTCTTTCCAGTTTTCATCTGAGGATATTCTCTTTTTCACGATAGCCCTCCATAGGCTTCCAAATAAAACTTTGCAAATTCAACAAGAACAGTCTTAGTGAAAGGCTACTTGAGGGGAAAGCTGTAACTCTGTGAGATGATTTCACAGAACACCAAGAAGTTTATCAGAAAGCTTCTTTCCAGTTTTCATCTGAGGATATTTTCTTTTTCACGATAGCCCTCCATGGACTTTCAAATATCATTTTGGAAATTCCACAAGAACAGGCTTAGAAAAAGGCTTCTTGAGGGGGGAGCTATAGCTCTGTGATATGACTTCAGAGGACAGAAAGAAGTTTCCTAGAAAGCTTCTTTCTCTTTTTTATTGGAGGTTATTTTCTTTGGCCCTATAGTCTGCAAAGTTATCCGAAATATCAGTTCTCAGATTCCACACAAATAAGGCTAGCAAACAGCTACACGATATACAGTTGTAACTCTGTGA
>NW_012099555.1:54426-54839 GCF_000951045.1 Mandrillus leucophaeus
TGTAACTCTGTAAGTGGAAGTCACACATCACCAAGCAGTTTCTCAGAAAGCTTCTTTCCACTTTTTCTCTGAGGATATTTTCTTTTCCACCATTGCGCTTCAGGGGCTTCCAAACATCACTTTGCAAATTCCACAAGAAAAGGCTTAGTGAATGGCTTCTTGAGGAGAATGCTGTAACTCTGTGACATGAATTAAAAGAGCACTTAGCACTTTCTCAGAAAGCTTTTCTCCAGTTTTCATCTGAGGATATTCTCTTTTTCACGATAGCCCTCCATAGGCTTCCAAATATCACTTTGCAATTTGCACAAGAACAGTCTTAGTGAAAGGCTTCTTGAGAGGAAAGCTGTAACTCTGTTAGATGATTTCACAGAACACAAAGAAGTTACTCAGAAAGCTTGTTTCTCTTTGTTATC
>NW_012099555.1:54889-55183 GCF_000951045.1 Mandrillus leucophaeus
GGATATTTTGTTTTTCACAATAGCCCTCTATGGGTTTCGAACTACCACTTGGCAAATTCCACAAGAACAGGCTTAGCGAATGGCTTCTTGAGGGGAAATCTGTTACTCTGTGAGATTAATTAATCGAATACTAAGCAGTTTCTCACAAAGCTTCTTTCCAGTTTTCATCTGAGGATATTTTCTTTTTCACCATAGCGCTCTATGGGCTTCCAAATATCACTCTGCAAATTTCACAAGAACTCTCTTAGCGAAAGACTTCTTGAGGAGAAAGCTCTAACTCTGTGAGATGATTTC
>NW_012099555.1:55233-56399 GCF_000951045.1 Mandrillus leucophaeus
GTTCTCAGATTCCACAGAAATAAGGCTAGCAAACAGCTCCTCGAAATACAGCTGTAACTCTGTGAGTTTAACTCACACATCACAAAGCGGTTTCTCAGAAAGATTCTTTCCACTTTTTCTCTGAGGATATTTTCTTTTTCACCATAGCCCTCTATGGGCTTCCAAATATCACTTTGGAAATTCCACAAGAACATGCTTAGGGAATGGCTTATTGAGGGAAAAGCTGTAACTCTGTGAGATGAATTAACAGAACACTAAGCAGTTTCTCAGGAAGCATCTTTCCAGTTTTCATTTAAGGATATTTTCTTTTTCACGGTAGCGCTCCATAGGCTTCCAAATATCACTTTGTAAATTCCAAAAGAACAGGCTTATCGAACGGCTTCTTGAGGGAAAAGCTGTAATTCTGTGAGATGATTTCACAGAACACAAAGAATTTTCTCAGAACGTTTCTTTCTTTTTTTTTATCGGAGGATATTTCCTTGGCCTACAATCTTCAAGGTGATCCGAAATATCAGTTCTAAGATTCCACAGAAATAAGGCTAGCAAACACATCCACGAAATACAGCTGTAACTCTGTGAGTGGAAGTCACACATTACAAAGCAGTTTCTCAGAAAGCTTCTTTTCATTTTTTTGGGGGGGATAATTTCTTTTTCACCATAGCCCTCTATGGGCTTTCAAATATCACTTTGCAATTTCCGCAAGAACAGGTTTATCGAACTGCTTCTAGAGAGAAAAGCTGTAACTCGGTGAGATGAATTAACCGAACACTAAGCAATTTCTCGGAAAGCTTCTTTACAGTTCTCATCTGAGGCTATTTTCTTTTTCACCATAGCCCGCCATCGGCTTCCAAATATCACTTTGCAAATTCCACAACAACAGTCTTAGGGATAGGCTTCTTGAGGGGAAAGCTGTAACTCTGTGAGATCAATTTACAGAACACTAAGCAGCTTCTCAGAAAGTTTCTTTCCAGTTTACATCTGAGGACATTAACTTTTTCACCGTAGCACTACATGGAGTTCCAAATATCACTTTGCAAATTCCACAAGAACAGTCTTAGAGAAAGGTTTCTTGAGGGGAAAGCTGTAACTCTGTGAGATGATTTCGTAAAACAGAAAGAAATTTCTCAGAAAGCTTCTTTCTCTTTGTTATCGGAGGATATTTCCTT
>NW_012099555.1:56449-57072 GCF_000951045.1 Mandrillus leucophaeus
TAGTCTTCAAAGGGATCCAAAATATCTGTTCTTAGATTCCACAGAAATAAGGCTAGCAAACAGATCCACGAAATACAGCTGTGACTCTGTGAGTGGAAGTCACACATCACAAAGCAGTTTCTCAGAACATTTCTTTCCAGTTTTTCTCTGAGGATATGTTCTTTTTCACCATAGCCCTCTATGGGCTACCAAATATCACTTTACAAATTCCATATGAACAGGCGTATCGAACGGCTTCTTGAGGGAAAAGCTGTAACTCTGAGATGAATTAACAGAACACTAAGCAGTTTCTCAGAAAGCCTCTTTCCAGTTTTCTTCTGAGGATGTTTGCTTTGGCCCCATAACCTTCGCAGGGATCCGAAATTTCAGTTCTCAGATTTCATAGAAGTAAGGCTAGCAAACAGCTCCACGAAATACAGCTGTAACACTGTGAGTGAAAGTCACACATCAAAAAGCAGTTTCTCAGAAAGCTTCCTTCCAGTTTTTTTGTGGGGATATTTTCTTTGTCACCATTGCCCTCTGTGGGCTTCCAAATATCACTTTCCAATTTCGACAAGAACAGGCTTAGTGAACGGCTTCTTGAGGGGAAAGCTTCAACTGTGTGAGTTGAATTAACAGAACAC
>NW_012099555.1:57122-58503 GCF_000951045.1 Mandrillus leucophaeus
ACAGAACACTAAGCAGTTTCTCAGAAAGCTTCTTTCCAGTTTTCATCTGAGGATATTGCCTTTTTCACCTTAGCCCTCCATGGGTTTCCAAATATCACTTTGCAAATTTAACAAGAACAGTCTTAGCGAAAGGCTTCTTGAGGGGAAAGCTGTAACTCTGTGAGAAGATTTCACAGAACACAAAGAAGTTGCACAGAAAACTTGTTTCTCTTTGTTATCCGAGGATATTTCCTTTGGCCCTATAGTCTTCAAAGGAATCCGAAATATCAGTTCGCAGATTCCACAGAAATAAGCAAGCAAACAGCTCCACGAAATACCGCTGTAACTCTGTGAGTGGAAGTCACACATCACAAAGCAGATTCTCAGAAAGCTTCATTCCAATTTTTCTCTGAGGATATTTTCTTTTTCACCGTAGCCCTCAATGGGCTTCCAAATATCTCTTTGCAAATTCCACGAGAACAGGCTTAGCGAACAGCGTATTGAGAGGAAAGCTGTAACTCTGAAAGATGAATTAAGAGATCACTAAGCAGTTTCTCACAAAGCTTCTTTCCAGTTTTTATCTGAGGATATTTTCTTTTTCACCATAGCCGTCCACGGGCTTCCAAATATCACTTTTCAAATTTCACAAGAACAGTCTTCGCGAAAGGCCTCTTGAGGGGATGGCTGTAACTCTGTGAGATGACTTCACAGAACACAAAGAAGTTTCTCAGAAAGCTTCTTTCCCCTTTTTATCTGAGGATATTTCCTTTGGCCCTATAGTCTTCAAAGGTATTCGAAACATCAGTTTTCAGATTCAACAGAAATAAGGCTAGCAAACAGCTCCACGAAATACAGCTGTAACTCTGTGAGTGGAAGTCACACATCAAAAAGCAGTTTCTCAGACTGCTTCTTTCCACTTTTTCTCTGAGGATATTTCCTTGTTCACCATAGCCCTCTTTGTGCTTCCAAATATCACTTTGCATATTCCACAAGAACAGGCTTAGCGAACGGCTTCTGGAGTTGGGAAAGCTGTAACTCTGTGAGATGAATTAAAAGAACACCAAGCCGTTTCTCAGAAAGCTTCAATCCAGTTTTCATCTGAGGATATCTCCTTTTTCACGATAGCCCTTCTTGGGCTTACAAATATCACTTTGCAAATTCCACAAGAACAGTCTCAGAAAGACTTCTTGAGGTGAAAGCTGTAACTCTGTGAGATGATTTCAAAGAACCCAAAGAAGTTGCTCAGAAAGTTTCTCTCTCATTGTTATCGGACGATATATCCTTGGCCTTATAGTCTTCAACGGGATCCGAAATATCAATTCTCAGATTCCACAGAAATAAGGCTACCAAACAGCTACACGAAATACAGCTGTAACTCTGTGAGTGGAAGTCACACATCACA
>NW_012099555.1:61459-61908 GCF_000951045.1 Mandrillus leucophaeus
CAGTTTCTCAGAAAGCTTCTTTCTACTTTTTCTCTCAGGATATTATCTTTTTCACCATAGCCTTCCATGGGCTTCCAAATATCACTTTGCAAATTCCACAGGAACAGGGTTTGAGAACGGCTTCTTGAGGGGAAACCGGCAACTCTGTGAGAGGAATTTACAGAACATAAAGCAGTTTCTCAGAAACCCTCTTTCCAGTTTTCTTCTGAGGATATTTCCTTTCTCACCATAGCCCTCCACGAGCTTCCAAATATCACTTTGCAAATTCCCCAAGAACAGTCTTAGCGAAAAGCTTCTCCAGGGGAAAGCTGTAACTCTGTGAGATGATTTCACAAAACACAAACAAGTTTCTCAGAAAGCTTCCTTCTCTTTTTTATCGGAGGATATTTCCTTTGGCCCTATAGTCTTCAAAGGGATCCGAAATATCAGTTCTCAGCTTCCAGAGAAAT
>NW_012099555.1:64898-67463 GCF_000951045.1 Mandrillus leucophaeus
ACCATAGCCCTGTGTGGGCCTCCAAATATCACTTTGCAAAATCCACAAGAACAGGCTTAGCGAACGGCTTCTTACGTGGAAAGCTGTAACTCTGTGAGATCAATTAACAGAACACTAAGCAGTTTCTCAGAAAACTTCTTTGCAGTTTTCATCTGAGGATATTTCCTTTTCCATCATAGACCTCCATGGGCTACTAAATATCACTTTTTGAATTTCACAAGAACAGTCTTAGCTGAAGGCTTCTTGAGGGGAAAGCTGTACCTTTCTGAGATGAATTCACAGAACAAAAAGAAGTTTCTCAGAAAACTTCTTTCTCTTTTTTATTGGAGGATATTTTCTTTGGCCCTAAAGTCTTAAACGGGATCCGAAATATCAGTTCTCAGATTCCACAGAAATAAGGCTAACAAACAGCTCCATGAATTACAGCTGTAACTCTGTGAGTGGAAGTCACATATCACAAAGCAGTTTCTCAGAAAGTTTCTCTCCAGTTTTTCTCTTAGAATATTTTCTTTTTCAACATAGCCCTCTATGGCCTGCCAAATATCACTTTGCAAATTCCACAAGAACAGGCTTAGCGAATGGCTTCTTGAGGGGAATGCTGTAATTCTGTGAGATGAATTAACAGAACGCTAAGCAGTTTCTCAGAAAGCTTCTTTGCAGTTTTTATCTGAGGATATTTTCTTTTTCACCATAGTCCTCCGTAGGCTTCCAAATATAACTTTGTGAATTCCACAAGAACATTCTTAGCGAAAGACTTCTTGATGGGAAAGCTTTAACTCATGGAGATGATTTCACAGAACACAAACAAGTTTCTCAGAAAGCTTCTTTCTCTTTGTTATCAGAGGATATTTCCTTTCGCTCTGTAGTCTTCAAAGGGACCCGAAATATCAGTTCTCAGATTTCTCAGATATAAGGCCAGCAAACAGCTCCACGAAATATAGCTGTAAGTCTGTGAGTGGATGTCACACATCACAAAGCAGTATCTCAGAAACATTCTTTCCACATACTCTCTTAAAATATTTTGTTTTCACCGTAGCCCTCTATGGGCTTCCAAATATCACTTTGCAAATTCCACAAGAACAGGCTTAGGCGACGGCTTCTTAAGGGGAAAGCTGTAACTCTGTGAGATTAATTAACAGAACACTAAGCAGTTTCTCAGAAAACTTCTTTGCAGTTTTCATCTGAGGATATTTCCTTTTTCACCATAGCCCTGCATGAGCTTCCAAATATCACTTTGCAAATTTCACAAGAACAGTCTTAGAGAAAGGCTTCTGGAGAGAAAAGCTGTAACTCTGTTAGATGATTTCACAGAATACAAAGAAGTTTCACAGAAAGCTTCTTTCTGTTTTTTATCGGAGGATATTTCGTTTGGCCCTAGAGTCGTCAACGGGATCCAAAATATCAGTTCTCTGATTCCACAGAAATAAGGCTAGCAAACAGCTCCACGAAATACAGCTGTAACTCTGTGAGTGGAAGTCACACATCACAAAGCAGTTTCCCAGAAAGCTTCTGTCCAGTATTTCTCTGAGGATATTTTCTTTTGCAAAATAGCGCTCTATGGGCTTCCAAACATCACTTTGCAAATTCCAGAAGAACAGGCTTAGCATACGGCTTCTTGAGGGGAAAGCTGTAACTCTGTGAGATGAATTAACAGAACACTAAGCGGTTTCTCAGAAAGCTTCTTTCCAGTTTTTATTTGAGGATAACTTCTTTTTCACCATAGCCCTTCATAGGCTTTCAAAAATCACTTTGAAAACTCCACAAGAACAGTTTTAGCGAAAGGCTTCTTCAGGGGAAAGCTTTAACTCATTGAGATGATTTCACAGAACACAAAGAAGTTTCTCAGGAAGCTTCTTTCTCTTTGTTATCGGAGGATATTTCCTTTGGCCCTATTGTCTTCAAAGGGATCCGAAATATCTGTTCTCAGATTCCACAGAAATAAGGCTAGCAAAGAGACCCACGACATACAGATGTAACTCTGTGAGATGAATTAACCTGTCTCTTATACACATCTAGATGTGTATAAGAGACAGGAACAGAACACAAAGAAGTTTCTCAGGAAGCTTCTTTCTCTTTGTTATCGGAGGATATTTCCTTTGGCCCTATTGTCTTCAAAGGGATCTGAAATATCAGATCTCAGATTCCACAGAAATAAGGCCAGCAAACAGCCCCCGAAATACAGCTGTAAGTCTGTGAATGGATGTCACACATCTCAAAGCGGTTTCTCAGAAACGTTCTTTCCACATAAACTCTGAAAATATTTTTGTTTTTACCATAGCCCTCTATGGGCTTCCAAATATCACTTTGCAAATTCCACAAGAACAGGCTTAGCGAACGGCTTCTGAAGGGGAAAGCTGTAACTCTGTGAGATTAATTAACAGAACACTAAGCAATTTCTCAGAAATCTTCCTTGTAGTTTTCATCTGAAAATATTTCCTTTTTCACCATAGCCCTGCATGACTTTCCAAATATCACTTTTCAAATTCCACAAGAACAGTCTTAGCGAAAGGCTTCTTGAGGGGAAAGGTGTAACTCTGTGAGATGATTTCACAGAACACAAAGAAG
>NW_012099555.1:67513-67844 GCF_000951045.1 Mandrillus leucophaeus
CAGAAAGCTTCTTTCTCTTTTTTATCGGAGGATATTTCCTTTAGCCCTATAGTCTTCCAAGTGATCCGAAATATCAGTTGTCAGATTCCACAGAAGTAAGGCTAGCAAACAGCTCCACGAAATAGAGCTGTAACTCTGTGAGTGGAAGACACACATCCCTAAGCAGTTTCTCAGAAAGCTTCTTTCTACTTTTTCTCTGAGGATATTTTCTTTTTCACCAGAGCTCTCTAGGGGCTACCAAATATCACTTTGCAAATTCCACAAGAAGAGGCTTTCCGAACGGCTTCTTGAGGCGAAACCTGTAACTCTGTGAGAAGAATTCACAGAACAC
>NW_012099555.1:68237-69227 GCF_000951045.1 Mandrillus leucophaeus
GAAATACAGCTGTAACTCTGTGAGTGGAAGTCACACATCACAAATCAGTTTCACAGAAAACTTCTCTCCACTTTTCCTCTGAGGATACTTTCCTTTTCACTATAGCCCTCTATGGGCTTCCAAATATCAATTTGAAAATTCCACAAGAACAGCCTTAGCGAAGGCTTCTTGAAGGGAAAGTTGTAACTCTGTCAGATGATTTAACAGAACACAAACAAGTTCCTCAGAAAGCTTCTCTCTCTTTTTTATCTGAGGATATTTCGTTTGGGCCTATAGTCTTCAAAGGGATCCGATCTATCAGTTCTCAGATTCCACAAAAATAAGGCTATCCAACAGCTCCACGAAATACAGCTGTAACTCTGTGAGTGGAAGTCACACATCACAAAACAGTATCTCAGAAAGCTTCTTTCCAGTTTTTCTCTGAGGATATTTTGTTTTCACCAAAGCCCTGTAGGGGCCTCCAAATATCAGTTTGCAAATTCCACAAGAACAGGTTTAGCGAACGGCTTCTTGAGCGGAAGCCTGTAACTCTGTGAGATGAATTAACAGAACACTAAGCAGTTTCTCAGAAAGTTTCTTTCCACTTTTAATCTGAAGATATTTCCTTTTTCACCATAGCCCACCATGGGCATTCAAATATCACTTTGCAAATTCCACAAGAACGGTCTTAGCGAAAGGCTTCTTGAGGGGAAGGCTGTAACTCTGTGAGATGATTTCACAGAACACAAAGAATTTTCTCAGAAAATTTCTTTCTCTTTTTTATCGGAGGGTATGTTCTTTGGCCCTATAGTCTTCAAAGGGATCCGAAATATCAGTTCTCTGATTCCACAGAAATAAGGCGAGAAAACAGTTACGTGAACTACAACTGTAACCTTGTGAGTGGAAGTCACACATCACAAAGCAGTTTCTCAGAAAGCTTCTTTCCAGTTTTCCTGTGAGGATATTTTCTTTTTCACCATAGCCCTCTCTGGGCTTCCAAATATCACTTTG
>NW_012099555.1:70139-71258 GCF_000951045.1 Mandrillus leucophaeus
AACACAAAGAAGTTTGTCAGAAAGCTTCTTTCTCTTTGTTATCAGAGGATATTTCCTTTGGCCCTATAGTCTTCAAAGGGATCTGAAATATCAGTTCTCAAATTCCACAGAAATAAGGCCAGCAAACATTTCCACGAAATACAGCTGTAAGTCTGTGAGTGGATGTCACACATCTCAAAGCAGTTTCCCAGAAACGTTCTCTCCACATAATCTCTGAGAATATTTTTGTTTTACCGTAGCCCTCTATGGGCCTCCAAATACCAGTTTGCAAATTCCACAAGAAGACGCTTCGCGAACGGCTTCTTGAGGGGAAACCTGTATCTCTGTGAGAGGAATTTACAGAACACAAAGCAGTTTCTCAGAATGCTTCTTTCCAGTTTCCATCTGAGCATATTTCCTTTTTCACCATAGCCCTCCACGAGCTTCCAAATATCACTTTGCAAATTTCACAAGAACAGTCTTAGCAAAAATCTTCTTGAGGAGAAAGCTGTAACTCTGTGAGATGATTTCGCAGAACACAAACAACTTTCTCAGAAAGCTTCTTTCTCTTTTCTATCCGAGGATATTTCCTTTGGTCCTATAGTCGTGAAAGGGATCCGAAATATCAGTTCTCAGATTCCACAGAAATAAGGCTAGGAAACAGCTCTACGAAATAAGCTGTAACACTGTGAGTGGAAGTCACACATCAGAAAGCAGTTCCTCAGAAAGCTTTTTCCAGTTTTTCTCTGAGGATATTTTCTTTTTCTCCATAGCCCTCTTTGTGCTTCCAAATATCACTTAGGAAATTCCACAAGAACAGGCTTAGCGAACAGCTTCTTGAGGGGAATGCTGTAACTCTGTGAAATGAATTAACAGAACACTAAACAGTTTCTCAGAAAGCTTCTTTCCAGTTTTCATCTGGTGATATTTTCTTTTACACCATAGCCCTCCATGGGCTTCCAAATATCACTTTGTAAATTCCACAAGAACGGTCTTAGAGAATTTTTTCTTGAGGGGAAAGATGTAACTCTGTGATATGATATCACAGAACACAAAGAAATTTCTCAGAAAGCTGCTTTCTCTTTGTTATCGGAGGATATTTCCTTTGGCCCTATAGTCTTCAAAGGGATCCGAAATATC
>NW_012099555.1:71308-72449 GCF_000951045.1 Mandrillus leucophaeus
CAGAAAGCTTCTTTCTCTTTTTTATCGGAGGATATTTCGTTTGGCCCTATAGTCGTCAACGGGATCGGAAATATCAGTTCTCATATTCCACAGAAAAAAGGTTATCAAACAGCTCCACGAACTACAGTCCTAACTCTGTGAGTGGAAGACACACTTCAAAAAACAGTTTTTCAGAAACCGTCTTTCCACTTTTTCTCTGAGGATATTTTCTTTTTCACCGTAGCCCTCTATGGGCTTCCAAATATCACATTGCAAATTCCACAAGAACAGTATTTGGGAACGGTTTTTTGAGGGGAAAGCTGTAACTCTGTGAGATGAATTAACAGAACACTAAGAAGTTTCTCAGAAAGCTTCTTTCCAGTTTCTATCTGAGGATATTTTCTTTTTCACCATAGCCCTCCATGGACTTCCAAATATCACTTTAAAAATTCCACAAGAACAGTCTTAGAGAATTTTTTCTTGAGTGGAAAGATGTAACTCTGTGATATGATTTCACAGAACACGAAGAAGTATGTCAGAAGAATTCTTTCTCTTTGTTATCATAGGATATTTCCTTTGGCCCTATAGTCTTCAAAGGGATCCAAAATATCAGTTCTCTGATTCCACAGAAATAAGGCTAGCAAAAAGCTGCACAAAATACAGCTGTAACTCTGTGAGTGGAAGTCCCACATCACAAAGCAGTTTCTCAGCAAGCTTCTTTCCTGTTTCTTTCAGAGGGTATTTTGTGTTTCAACATAGCCCTCTATGGGCTACGAATTGTCACTTTGCAAATTCCACAAGAACAGGTTTAGCAAACGACTTCTGGAGGGAAAGCTGTAACTCTGCGAGATGAATTAACAGAACACTAAGCAGTTTCTCAGAAAGCTTCTTTCCAAGTTTAATCTGAGGATATTTTCTTTTTCACCATAGCCCTCCATGGGCTTTCAAATATTACTTTGTAAATTCCACAAGAACAGCCTTAGCCAAAGGCTTCTTGAGAGGAAAGCTGTAACTCTGTAAAATGAATTAACAGAACATTTAGCAGTTTGTCATAAAACTTCCTTCCCGTTTTTATCTCAGGATATTTTCTTTTTCACCATAGCCCTCTAATGGCTTCCAAATATCACGTTGTAAATTTCACAAGAACAGTCTTAGCGAAAGG
>NW_012099555.1:81309-83605 GCF_000951045.1 Mandrillus leucophaeus
TGTAACTCTGTGAGTAGAAGTCACACATCACATAGCAGTTTCTCAGAAACCTTCTTTCCAGTTTTTCTCTCAGGATATTTTCTTTTTCACCTTAGCCATCTTTGGGCTTCCAAAAATGACTTTGCAAATTCCACAAGAACAGGCTTAGCAAACGGCTTCTGGAATTGGGAAAGCTGTAACTCTGTGAGATGAATTAAAAGAACACTAAGCAGTTTCTCAGAAAGCTTCTATCCAGTTTTCATCTGAGGATATTTCCTTTTTCACCATAGCCCTTCTTGGGCTTAGAAATATCACTTTGCAAATTCCACAAGAACAGTCTCAGAGAAAGACTTCCTTAGGGGAAAGTTGTACGTCTGTGAGATGATTTCACAGAACACAAAGAAGTTGCTCAGAAAGCTTCCTTCTCATTCTTATCGGAGGATATATCCTTTGGCCTTATAGTCTTCAAAGGGATCCGAAATATCAGTTCTCAGATACCACAGAAATAAGGCTAGCAAGCTTCTACACAAAATACAGCTGTAACTCTGTGAGTGGAAGTCACACATCACAAAGCGGTTTCTCAGAAAGCTTCTTTACAGTTTTCATCTGAGAATATTTCATTTTTTACCATAGCCCTGCTTGGGCTTCCAAATATCACTTTGCAAATTCCACAAGAACAGTCTTAGCGAAAGGCTTCTTGTCGGAAAATCTGTAACTCTGTGAGATGATTTCACAGAACACAAAGAAGTTTCTCAGAAAGCTTGTTTCTCTTTGTTATCGGAGGATATTTCCTTTCGCCCTATAGCCTTCCAAGGGATCCGATATATCAGTTCTCATACTCCACAGAAATAAGGCTAGCAAACAGCTCCACGAAATACAGCTGTAACTCTGTGAGTGAAAGTCAGACATCACAAAGCACTTTCTCAGAAATCTTCTTTCCACTTTTCCTCTGAGGATATGTTCTTTTTCACCATAGCCCTCTATGGGCTTCCAAATATCACTTTGTAAATTTCCCAACAACAGGCTTAGCGAATGGCTTCTGGGGGGGAAAGCTGTAACTCTGTGAGATGAATTTACAGAACACTAAGGATTTTCTCAAAAGCTTCTTTCCGGTTTTCATCTGAGGATATTCCCTTTTTCTCCGTAGCCCTCCATGGGCTTCCAAATATCACTTTGCAAATACCACAAGAACAGTCTTAGCGAAATGCTTCTTGAGGGGAAACCTGTAACTCTGTGAGATGATTTCACAGAACACAAAGAAGTTTCTCAGAAAGCTTCTTTCTCTTTTTTATCGGAGGTTATTTCCTTTGGCCCTATAGTTTTCAAAGGTATCCGAAATATCAGTTCTCAGATTCCACCGCATTAAGGCTAACAAACAGTTCCACGAAATACAGCTGTACCTCTGTGAGTGGAAGTCACACATCACGAAGGTGTTTCTCAGAAAGCTTCTTTCCACTTTTTCTCTGAGGATACTTTCTTTTTCACCATAGCCCTCTACGGGCTTCCAAATCTCACTTTGCAAATTCCACAACAAAAGGCTTAGAGAATGGCTTATTGAGGGGAAAGCTGTAACTCTGTGAGATGAATTAACAGAACACTAAGCAGTTTCTCAGATTGCTTCTTTCCAGTTTTCATCTAAGGATATTTTCTTTTTCACAGTAGCGCTCCAAAGGCTTCTAAATATCACTTTGAAAATTCCACAAGAACAGTCTTAGCGAAAGGCTTCTTGAGGGGAAAGCTCTAATTCTGTGAGATGATTTCACAGAACACAAAGAATTTTGTCAGAACGCTTCTTTCTTTTTTTTATCAGAGGATATTTCCTTGGCCCTTTAATCTTCAAAGTGATGCGAAATATCAGTTCTCATATTCCACAGAAATAAGGCTAGCAAACAGCTCCACGAAACACAGCTGTAACTCTGTGACTGGAAGTCACACATCACAAACCAGTTTCTCAGAAAGCTTCTTTCCATTTTTTTTGTGGGGATACTCTCTTTTTCACCATAGCACTCTATGGGCTTCCAAATATCACTTTGCAATTTCTGCAAGAACAGGCTTAGCAAACTGCTTCTAGAGACAAAAGCTGTACCTCGGTGAGATGAATTAACGGTACACTTAGCAAGTTCTCAGAAAGCTTCTTTCCAGTTTTCATCTGAGGATATTTTCTTTTTCACCATAGCCCGCCATGGGCTTCCAAATATCATTTTGCAAATTCCGCAAGAACAGTCTTAGTGATAGGCATCTTGAGGGGAAAGCTGTAACTCTGTGAGATGAATTAACAGAACACTAAGCAGCTTCTCAGAAAGCTTCTTTCCAGGTT
>NW_012099555.1:84856-86734 GCF_000951045.1 Mandrillus leucophaeus
GGAAAGCTGTAACTCTGTGAGATGAATTAACAGAACACTAAGTAGTTTCTCAGAAAGCTTCTTTCCACTTTTCATCTGAAGATATTTCCCTTTTCACCATAGCCCTTCATAAGCTTCCAACTACCACTTTGCAAATTCCACAAGAACAGTCTTAGCGAAATGCTTTTGAGGGGAAAACTGTAACTCTGTGAGATGATTTCCAGAACACAAAGAAGTTTCTCAGAAAAATTCTTTCTCTTTGTTATCGAAGGATATTTCCTTAGGCCCTACAGTCTTCAAACGGATCCGAAATATCAGTTCTCAGATTCAACAGAAATAAGGTTAGCAAACAGCTCCACCAAAGAGAGCTGTAAATCTGTGAGTGGAAGTCACGCATCACAAAGCAGTTTCTCAGAAAGTTTCTTTCCACTTTTTCCCTGAGGATATTTTCTTATTCACCATAGAACTCTATGGGCTTCCAAATATCACCTTGGAAATTCAACAAGAACAGTGCTAGCGAAAAGCTTCTTGAGGGGAAAGCTGTAACTCTGTGAGATGATTTCACAGTACAAACAGAAGTTTCTCAGAAAGCTTCTTTCTCTTTGTTATCGGAGGATATTACCTTGGCCCTATAGTCTTCAAAGGGATCCGAAATATCAGTTTTCAGATTCCACAGCAATAGGACTAGCAAATAGCTCCACGAAATACAGCTGTAACTCTGTCAGTGGAAGTCACACATCACAAAGCAGTTTCTCAGAAAGCTTCTTTCCACTTTTTCTCTGAGGATGTTTTCTTTTTCACCATATCCCTCTGTTGACTTTCAAAAATCACTTTGCAAATTACACAAGAACAGTCTTACCAGAAGGCTTCTTCATGGGAAAGCTGTAACTCTGTGAGATGACTTCAGAGAACACAAAGAAGTTTCTCAGAAAGTTTCTATCTCTTTTTTATCGGAGGATATTTCCTTGGCACTATAATCTTCAAAGGGATCCGAAATATCAGTTCTCATATGGCACAGAAATAAGACTAGCAACCAGCTCCACGAAATACAGCTGTGACTCTGTGAGTGGAAGTCACACATCACAAAGCACTTTCTCTAAAAGCTTCTTTCCACTTTTTCTCTGAGGATATTTTCTATGTCACCGTTGCCCTCTATGGGATTTCAAATATCACTTTGCAAATTCCACAAGAACAGGCTTAGCAAACGGTTTCTTGAGGGGAAAGCTGTAACTCTGTGAGATGAATTAACAGAACACTAAGCAGTTTTTCAGAAAGCGTCTTTCCAGTTTTCATCTGAGGATATTTCCTTTTTAACCATATCCCTCCATGGACTTCCAAATATCACTTTGCAAAATCCACTAGAACAGTCTTAGCGAAAGGCTTTCTGAGGGGAAAGCTCTAACTCTTTAAGATGATTTCACAGATCAAAAAGAAGTTTCTCAGAAAGCTTCTTTCTCTTTGTTATCGGAGGTCACTTACTTTGGCCCTATAGTCCTCAAAGTTATCCGAATAATCAGTTTTCAGATTACACAGATAATAAGGCTTCCAAACAGCTACATGAAATACAGCTGTAACTCTGTGAGTCAAAGTCACTCATCACAAAGCAGTTTCTCAGAAAGCTTCTATACACTTTTTCTCTGAGGATATTTTCCTTTTCACCATAACCCTCCATGGGCTTCGAAATATCACTTGCAAATTCCACAAGAACAGGCTTAGCGAATGGCTTCTTGAGAGGAAAGCTTTTACTCTATGGGATGAATTAACCGAGCACTAAGCAGTTTCTCAGAAAGCTTCTTCCCAGTTTTCATCTGAGGATGTTTTCTTTTTCACCATAGCCCACCATGGACTTTCAAATCTCACTTTGCAAATTCCACAAAAACTGTCTTAGCGAAAGGCTTC
>NW_012099555.1:90539-91368 GCF_000951045.1 Mandrillus leucophaeus
ATATCACTTTGCAAATTCCACAAGAACAATCTTAGCGAAAGGCTTCTTAAAGGGAAAGCTGGAACTCTGTGAGATGATTTAACAGAACACAAAGAAATTTCTCAGAAAGCTTCCTTCTTTTTTTATCGGAGGACATTTCCTTTGGCCCTACAGACTTCAAAGGAATCTGAAATATCAGTTCTCACAGTCCACAGAAATAAGGCTAGAAAACAGCTCCATGAAAAACAGCTGTAACTCTGTTACTGGAAGTCACACATCACAAAGCAGTTTCTCAGAAAACTTCATTCCTCTTTTTCTCTGAGGATATTTTCTATATCACCATAGCCCTCTAAGGGCTTCCAAATATCACTTTGCAAATTCCACAAGAACAGGTTTAGCGAACGGTTTCTTGAGGGGAAAGCTGTAACTCTGTGAGATGAATGAACAGAACACTAAGCAGTTTCTCAGAAATCTTCTTTCAAGTTTTCATCTCAGGATATTTCCTTTTAAATCATATCCCTCCATGGACTTCCAAATATCACTTTGCAAATCTCACAAGAACTGTCTTAGCGAAAGTCTTCTTGAGGGGAAAGCTGTAACTTTTTGAGATGATTTCACAGAATCCAAAGAAATTGCTCAGAAAGCTTCTTTATCTTTCTTATCAGAGGATATTTGCTTTGGCCCTATAGTCTTCAAAGGGATCTGCAATATCAGTTGTCAGATTCCCCAGAAATAAGGCTAGCAATCAGCTCCACGAAATACAGCTGTAATTCTGTGAGAGGAAGTCACACATCACAAAGCAGTTTCTCAGAAAGCTTCTTTCCAGTTTTTCTCTGAGGATATTTTCTAT
>NW_012099555.1:91418-92307 GCF_000951045.1 Mandrillus leucophaeus
ACAGAACACTAAGCAGTTTCTCAGAAAGCTTCTTTCCAGTTTTCATCTGAGGATATTTCCTTTTTCACCATATCCCTCCATGGACTTCCAAATATGACTTTACAAATTCCACAAGAACCGTCTTAGCAAAAGTCTTCTTGAGGGGAATGCTGTAACTCTGTGTGATGATTTGACAGAACCCAAAGAAATTGCTGAGAAAGCTTCTTTATCTTTGTTTTCGGAGGATTTTTCCTTTGGCCACATAGTCTTCAAAGGGATCCGAAATATCAGTTGTCAGATTCCCCAGAAAAAAGGCTAGAAATCGGTTCCACGAAATACAGCTGTAACTCCGTGAGAGGAAGTCACACATCACAAAGCAGTTTCTCAGAAAGCTTCTTTCCAGTTTTACTCTGAGGACATATTCTTTTTCAACAGAGCCCTCTATAGGCTTCCAAATATGACTTTGAAAATTCCACAAGAACAAGCTTAGCGAGCGGCTTTTGAGGGGAAAGCTGTAATTCTGTGAGATGAATTAACGGAACACTAAGCAGTTTCTCACAAAGCTTCTTTTCAGTTTTTATCTGAGGATATTTTCTTTTTCACCATAGCCCTCCATGGGCTCCCAAATATCGTTTTGCAAATTCCACAAGAACAGTCTTAGAGAAAGGCTTTTTGAGGGGAGAGCTATAACTCTGCGAGATGATTTCACAGAACACAAAGAAGTCTCCCAGAAAGCTTCCTTCTCTTTTTTATTGAAGGATATTTACTTTGGCCCTATAATCTACAAAGTTACCCGAAATACCAGTTATCAGATTTCACAGAAATAAGGCTAGGAAACAGCTACACGAAATACAGTTGTAACTCTGTGAGTGGAAGTCACACATCACAAAGCAGTTTCTTAGAAAACTTC
>NW_012099555.1:92393-92831 GCF_000951045.1 Mandrillus leucophaeus
AGGGGAAAGCTTTTACTCTGTGAGATGAATTAACCGAACACTAAGCAGTTTCTCAGAAAGCTTCTTTCCACTTTTCATCTCAGGATGTTTTCTATTTCACCATAGCCCTCCATGGGCTTTCAAATACCACTTTGCAAATCCCACAAGAACTGTCTTAGCGAAAAGCTTCCTGAGGGGAAAGCTGTAACTCTGCAAGATGATTTCACAGAACACAAACAAGTTTCTCAGAAAGTTTCTTTCTCTGTTTTATTGGAGGATATTTCCTTTGGCCCTATAGTCTTCAAAGGGATCCGAAATATCAGTTCTCAGACTCCACAGAAATAAGGCTAGCACACAGCTCCAGGAAATAGAGCTGTAACTCTGTGAGTGAAAGTCACACATCACAAAGCAGTTTCTCCGAAAGCTTCTTTCCAGTTTTCATCTGAGGATATTTTCTTT
>NW_012099555.1:92985-93910 GCF_000951045.1 Mandrillus leucophaeus
ATGAATTAACAGAACACTAATCAGCTTCTCAGAAATCGTCTTTCCAGTTTTCATCTGAGGATTTTTTTTTTCAACGTAGCCCTCCACGGGCTTCCAAATATCACTTTGCAAATTCCACAAGAACAGTTTTAGCGAAAGACTTCTTGAGGGTATAGATGTAACTCTGTGAGATGATTTCACAGAACACAAAGAAATTGCTCAGAAATCTTCTTCTCCTTTTTATCGGAGGATATTTCCTTTGGTCCTATTGTCTTCAAAGGGATCCGAAATATCAGTTCTCAGATTCCACCGAAATAAGGCTAGCAAACAACTCCAAGAAATACAAGTGTAACTCTGTGAGTCGAAATCCCACATCAGAAAGCAGTTTCTCATAAAGCTTCTTTCCAGTTTTTCTCTGAGGATATTTTCTTTTTCACCATACCCCTCTATGGGCTTCCAAATATCACTTTGCAAATTCCACAAGCACAGACTTAGCGAACGGCTTCTGGAGAGGAAAGCTGTAACTCTGTGAGATGAATTAAGAGAACACTAAGCAGTTTCTCACAAAGTTTCCTTACAGTTTTCTTTTGAGGACATTTTCTTTTTCACCATAGTCCTCCATGTGCTTCCAAATATCCCTTTGCAAATTCCAAAGAACAGTCTCACTGAAAGACTTCTTTAACGGAAAGCTCTAACTCTGTGAGATGATTTCACAGAACACAAAGAAGTTTCTCAGAAAACTTCTTTGTCTTTGTTGTCGGAGGACTATTTCCTTTGGCCCTATGGTGTTCAAAGGGATCGAAATATCAGTTTTCACGTTCCACAGAAATAAGACTAGCAAACAATCCCACGAAATATAGGTGTAACTATGTGAATGGAAGTCACACATCACAAAGCTGTTTCGCAGAAAGCTTCTTTCCATTTTTTCTCTGAGGATATTTTCTTT
>NW_012099555.1:94826-95215 GCF_000951045.1 Mandrillus leucophaeus
GTTCTCACATTCCACAGAAATAAGGATAGCAAACAGTTCCAGGAAATGCAGCTGAAACTCTGTGAGTGGAAGTCACGCATCACAAAGCAGTTTCTCACAAAGCTTCTTTCCAGTTTTTCTCTGAGGTTATTTTTTTCTTCACCATAAACCTCTGTGTGCTTCCAAATATCACTTTGCAAATTCCACAACAACAGGCTTAGTGAACGGCTTCTAGAGAGGAAAGCTGTAACTTGGTGAGATGAATAAACATAACATTAAGCAGTTTCTCAGAAAGCTTCTTTCCAGTTTTTATCACAGGATATTTTCTTTTTCACCATAGCCCTTCATGGGCTTCCGAATATCACTTTGAAAATTTCACAAGAACAGCCTTAGCGAAAGGCTACTTGAGG
>NW_012099556.1:0-1019 GCF_000951045.1 Mandrillus leucophaeus
TGAATTTGTTTTGTGTCCTTTCATTTAGCTAAAATTTTGAACTTCTTTCTTTCCTTCTTTCATTCTTTCTTTCTTTCTTTTCTTTTTTTTTTTTTTTGAGATGGAGTCTCACTCTGTCACCTAGGCTGGAGTGCAGTGGCATGATCTTGGCTCACTGCAACCTCTGCCTCCTGGGTTTAAGCGATTCTCCTACCTCAGCCTCCTGAGTAGCTGGGATTACAGGCATGCCCACCCCCCACCGGCCCCATACCCAGTTAATTTTTGTATTTTTTAGTAGAGACGGGGTTTCTCCATGTTGACCAGGTTGATCTCGAACTCCTGACCTCAGGTGATCTGCCTGCCTCAGCCTCTCAAAGTGCTGGTATTACAGGCATGAGCCACCATGCCCAGCCAATTTTTTTTTTCCTTTTCTGCTTTTCTTACCAACGCTATACTAGAAGGAAAGTCATAGCAATTTTCTTAAGGTTATAATTAATGTGGATATTATTAAACAATGGAAATGAATTTTGTACATTTCTGATCTTCAGCTGTGTTCCAGGAGCTGCACCGGGTGGGTGCCTTATTTATGTTTTCTCATTTTTAATTCTTACTGGGAGGTAGCAGTGCTAATCCCTTTAAAGATGAGAAAAGACCTTCTCTTCTTTTTTTTTTTTTTCTTTCTTTTTTTTTGGAAAGGGAAGATAAGCATCCATTTGCTAGTTTTGTTTTGTTTTGTTTTTTTCAGTCCCACAGGCCCACCCACCAGTCAGTCTACATGGTGCCAACCCCTCCCACAGGGCCTTGCCTGAGCCTCTCCTATGACTGCTGCTTTCCCTGCCCAGCCTCTGGGCAGTGCCCTGCCAAGATAGAGATCCGTACCTTTGCCCCAGCATTCATCTGCTCCTTCTGTACGATCCCACGTTATCCAGTTAAGAATCTGCTCTGGAATTCTCCTTGGGAGGCTGAGGCAGGAGAGTCACCTGAGCCCCAGAGGTCAAGGCTGCAGTGAGCCATGATCGTACTACTGCACTCCAGCTTGG
>NW_012099557.1:0-1780 GCF_000951045.1 Mandrillus leucophaeus
GTTAGCCAGGATGGTCTCGATCTCCTGACCTCGTGATCCGCCCGCCTCGGCCTCCCAAAGTGCTGGGATTACAGGCGTGAGCCACCGCGCCCAGCTGAAGAGGTCCTTAAAAGCTGTTTGGCACATGAGGTATGCATAATGTAGATTTAGCACATACATAATATACATAATCCTCCAAAAGGTTTTAAAACCATCGGTTCCTAAATGGTCTAACCATTCTCCCACTGCCTTATTAATTTTAAATAGTCCCCTACATTCAGATAGTAGCAGAATAAACTTCAGTCTAAACCCGTTAGAATTATTGCTAGAGTCCAGAATCATAAAGTATTTTTCTAAGGGAAACAAAGTTGATTGGATTATCCTTTCCAAATAAAATGCACAAAAGGTATATTGCTTTAAATTGTTGGTATGGCCGGGTGTGGTGCTCACACCTGTAATCCCAGCACTTTGGGAGGCTGAGGTGGGCAGATCACTTGAGGTCGGGAATTCAAGACCAGCCTGGCCAACATGGTGAAACCCTGTCTCTACTAAAAATACAGAATTTAGCTGGGCGTGGTAGCACGTGCCTGTAATCCCAGCTACTTGGGTGGCTGAGACAGGAGAATCACTTGAACCTGGGAGGTGGAGGTTGTGGTGAGCTGAGATCCTGCCACTGCACTTCAGTCTGGGTGATAGAGCGAGACTCTGTCTCAAAAAAAAAAAAAAAAAAAAAAATGTTCTAAGGTCCCTTTCCTTCCAGTAAAGTAAGCATTCCCAGGAACTTAGAAGTTTACAACTAGGTATAGTGTCTTAGACCATGGAATGATACATCTTTTATTTGGCCAGCAAGCAGAATGCTTTCCAGTGTTTAAATGAGTTTTGTTTGTTTCTTCAGCATTTCTTTTGAAAGATACATATAATCTCAGGGTATGCTTAAGCTAAAATAATATTTAAAAAAAAAAAAATAAAGATACATACAAGAGAGACTGGAGCATTTTATTTAATATTGGTACTGTTTTGTCTTCTACACTGCCTCAGTTGCATGTAGGACAGTATTAGTAATTCAGTATCACCAGTTCATATATAGCCAACATTCCTGAAGAGCCGTATAGACTATAGAAAGGCATTTACCAAGATTGAAAAAGTGAGTGGTTAAGAACATTTGAAAAGCACTTCATTTTAAAAAGTGATCTTCAAGCCATTGTAACACCTCCAAGATCTTGTCAGTGGTTTTTTTTAAAGACAGAAGACTGTACAGAAAGCTTAGCAAAGGAATATACTGCTGTGAGTGAAGTAAAGCTCAATGCAAGAGGCTACCAGGTATCTTGAAACCAAGCAAATGATCAAAGGAAAGCAACAACTAAGACTCAGCTACCAGTATTCCTTGCTTGGTGCAGTAGTTGCTGTTCATTCATTCTCTCCACAGATCTCTATTGAGAGCCTGTTGTGTGCAGACACCATCTAGGTACTTGGAATATGTTGGCAAACAAGACAGGCCCAAATCCTCACTCTTATCAAACTTACATTCCTCTTCCCCTGAAAAATCATACTTAACCAAAGCCATTTTACTAATAGCAGTCATTTTAAAAGAAGCCTTTTTTTTTTTTTTTTTTTTTTGAGACGGAGTCTCGCTCTGTCGCCCAGCCTGGAGTGCAGTGGCCAGATCTCGGCTCACTGCAAGCTCCGCCTCCCGGGTTTACGCCATTCTCCTGCCTCAGCCTCCCAGAGTGTTAAGATTACAAGTGAGAGCCACCACACCTGGCCCAAAGAAGGCTTTGATAAAGCAAAATCACCACCTTTT
>NW_012099558.1:0-1638 GCF_000951045.1 Mandrillus leucophaeus
GGCTCAAGCGATTGTCCCACCTCCGCCTCCTGAGTAGCTGGGACTACAGGGTTGCACCACCACATCCAGCTAATTTTTGTATTTTTTGTAGAGATGAACTCCTTGAGTTTAGGAACTTGAGACCAGCCTGGGCAACATGGCAAAACCCCATCAGCCTTGACCTCCCACAGTGCTGGGATTACAGGCATGAGCCACCATGACCAGCCTAAAATAAAATTTTATTTCCAAAAGGCAAGCAGCCAGGCAACAGACTAGTTTGCCAACCTCTGATCTTAGAAGAATATGACAGAGGAAAGAAGTCTTCCTCAGTTCTCAGTATTCCAGGTAAGGATCTAGTATTGCTTATACAACACAGTGACAAAACTTTGAGTTTATAATTTTTGTTATTTAGATGATATACACCACTGGATAGTGAAGAAGGAAAAACATAACCTGTCCTACTCTCGCATCTCCCAAAAAATGACTCTGAGAAATGAATTCCTTTAAGAAATTCAATCTCAAGGAAAAGAACTCTAAATGAAATGTCTAAATCATCTTCACTTTCCCTAACATTTGAATATTCTCTGTTTTCCAAATCCAAATCAAGTTTGATTGTGTCATCACTGGAATCTGAAGTAGAGCCCTCTATCAGCTTCTTGTATCTCCCATGCTTTTCAAACACGTATCTTCTCCATTTAATGATAATATGGTAAGCTATTTGGTTGATGTCAGCCTGGACAGTTTAGATTTACTTTTGCTGTACAGTAATAAAAGAAGAAAGGTAAAAAAGGTGAAACAAAAGTAAACAAGAATGTTATCCTCTGGGATATTCACTGTGGAGAGATTAACACTGAGGTAAGTCACTGAACTATGTTGAAGAGTTACTCCTGAGAAGTATGGGGCTGTTGTTAGGAAGCAACACAACCTTGTAAGGTGTAGGTGGAAGATGCCTGTGAGGAAACCTGAGAGTGAGAGTTTAGTGAGACACGAGACAAGGCAAAAAGTAACCCTGTCTTTAAGGCCCTCTAGCCTTTCCCCATTGGGGCCTAAATGTCTATTGTGGTTTCAGACATAGATAAGGAAGCTATTTCTGATCCCCTGTGCTCTCAACCTTCTCCCCCATTTGTTGAATCTGCCCCTATTCCAAACACCTGGTAATCTGACCTCAGTTTTTATTTTCATTTATTTATTTATTTATTTATTGTCGAGATGAGTTCTCACTATGTTGCCAAGACTGATCTTGAACACCTAGTCTTAAGCAATCCTCCTACCTTGGCCACCCAAAACACTGAGATTACATGTGTGAGCCACTGCGTCCAGTTTAACTCCAGTTTTTATGTGTACCCTCTTTTCAAAGTTCTGTTTTATTTTGCATAACCAGTTTTCTGACTCCCGATATCCCTGGTTCAATTTAGCAAGAAGAACTGAGCTCTTTTTCTCTGAAAATTAATAGTGCGGTGATTACCTCTGCATGGATTATTGTTACTTATTAAAACAGAGCTTTCTCTGAACCTGTCTAATTATTTCTAACTACTGGTAATGATTCTCTACTTAAATTCCATGGGCCAGCAACATAAAAACACTCTCAACATTTCACTTAACAAATTTATCATCAAAATTGAGATTCTTAGCTAAGCCAATAATTATTCTTCATCTTGA
>NW_012099559.1:0-1058 GCF_000951045.1 Mandrillus leucophaeus
TCTGTAGTCCCAGCTACTCGGGAGGCTGAGGCAGGAGAATGGCGTGAACCCGGGAGGCGGAGCTTGCAGTGAGCTGAGATCCGGCCACTGCACTCCAGTCTGGGCGACAAAGCGAGACTCTGTCTCAACAACAACAACAACAAAAAATATAAAAAACTTAGCTGAGTGTAGCAGTCTACACCTGTCATCCCAGCTACTAGGGAAGCTGAGGTGGGGGGATCACTTGAGTCCAGGGGTTTGAGGCTGCAGTGAGGTATGACTGTACCACTGCACTCCAGCCTGGGCAACAGGGCAAGACACTGTCTCACAAAAAAAAAAAAAAAAGGACTGTGAGTATTGTGGTGCAATGTGAATGTGAACGCAGACACCATAAAGCTCTCACCTTACTTTGAAATATGCATTACTGTATTATTACATTCTTTTTTTTTTTTTTTTTTTGAGATGAGGTCTCTGTCATGCAGGCTAGAGTAAAGGGGCATGCCGCGGTTCACTGCAGCTTTAACCTCCTGGGCTCAGGTGATCCTCCCACCTCAGCCTCACGAGTAGCTGGGACTACAGGCGTGTGCCACAATGCCCAGCTAGTATTTGATAGAGACAGGGTCTCACTATGTTGCCCAGGCTGGTCTGAAACTCCTGGCCTCAAACGATCCGCCCACCTCGGCCTCCCAAAATGTTGGGATTACAGGCGTGAGCCACCACACCCTGCCTGTATTATTGCATTCTTTACATAAATAAATAAAGGTAAATGTGATTCCTTGCCAGAATCCTGGAATTCCAGAGATCTCTTTTGGGGTGGTCTAGAAAACCACTGGCTAGATTGGGGGCTCCTTTCTTTGTCTTTTTGAGTAATCAGGCTGATGAGGTGGGTTTTGGTGGATTTGCCTGTAGCAAACGTGGCTATGAACTAACAAGCCACTAGCCTGGGTTTTGGGTCTGTTTAGAAAGCTGCAATGTCACCTGCCTTGTTAACGGACGTAGAGGCTGCAGTGGCAGTGAGCTGAGATGGCGCCATTGCCCTCCAGCCTGGGTGCTACAGCAAGACTCCATCTCAAAAAAAA
>NW_012099560.1:0-939 GCF_000951045.1 Mandrillus leucophaeus
GGGCACAGTGGCTCACACCTGTAATCTTGGCACTTTGGGACTCCACGGTCACCTGAGATCAGGAGTTCAAGACCAGCCTGGGCAACATTGTGAAATTCCATCTTTACTAAAAATACAAAAATCAGCCAGATGCTGTGGCAGTTGCCTGTAATCCCAGCTACTCGGGAGGCTGAGGCAGGAGAATCGCTTGAACCGGGGAGGTGTAGGTTGCATTGAGCCAAAATCATGCCTCTGAACTCTAGCCTGGGTGAGAGAGTGAGACTCTGTCTCAAAAAAAAAAAAAAAAAATTAAACTTCTTGTCATCCTCTCCCCTTCCACTCCCTCACCCTTCCAAGTCCCCATTGTCCATTCCAGTCTCTGTGACCATGAGTACACATTATTTAGCTTCCACTTATGAGTAAGAACATGCAGTATTTGTTTTTCTGTGTCTGACTTGTTTCTTTTAATTTTAATTTTAATTTTTTTGACTTGTTTCACTTAAGAAGATGTACATATTTATGCCACTCTGTGGTAATGGCTGTTATTAAAATTCTAACAGCCATTCTGATCAAATGAATTCTTGTTCATTTTCTGAATCTTGAGTTAGCCTTGTATTTCGGGGACTTTTCAGTGACTCGTCTTTGGGGAATTATGTTTTGTGGGAAATAGGCTTCTTTCCTTTCAGCTTGTTTGATGGAAATCTATTGTTAACATTACAAAGAAAGCTGTCTAGTCTTTCACTTGCAAGTTTGTGTCCTTCTTTGTTATTTGCGGTAGCATTTAACTTTTTTTTTTGAGATGGAGTCTCGTTCTGTCGCCCAGGCTGGAGTACAGTAGCACAGTCTTGGCTCACTGCAGCCTCCGCCTCCCGGGTTCAAGCAATTTTCCTGCCTAAGCCTCCCAAATAGCTGGGACTATAGGCACACGCCACCGTGCCTGGCTAAGTTGTATTTTTAGTA
>NW_012099561.1:0-1170 GCF_000951045.1 Mandrillus leucophaeus
ACACATCTACAACCATCTGATCTTTGACAAACCTGACAAAAACAAGCAATGGGAAAAGGATTCCCTATTTAATAAATGGTGCTGGGAAAACTGGCCAGCCATATGCAGAAAGCTAAAACTGGACCCACTTCCTTACACCTTATACAGAAATTAAGATGAATTAAAAAACTAAATGTAAAAACCAAACCCTTAAAAACCCTAGAAGAAAACCTAGGCAGTGCCACTCAGGACATAGGCATGGGCAAAGATTTCATGACAAAAGCGCTAAAAGGAGTTGCAATAAAAACTAAAATTGACAAATAGGATCTAATTAAACTAAAGAGCTTCTGCACAACAAAAGAAACTACCATCAGAGTGAACAGGCAGCCTACAGAATGGGAGAAAATTTTTGCAATCTACCCATCTGACAAAGGGCTAATATCCAGAATCTACAAGGAACATATACAATTTTACAAGTAAAAACCAAAAAACCCATAAAAAAGTGGGCAAAGGATATAAACAGACACTTCTCAAAAGAATACATCTATGTGGCCAACAAACATATGTAAAAAAGCTCAATCATTAGAGAAATGCAAATCAAAACCACAATGAGATACCATCTCACACCAGTCAGAATGGCGATTATTAAAAAATCAAGAAACAATAGATGCTGGTGAGGCTGTGGATAAATAGGAACGCTTTCACATTGTTGGTGGGAATGTAAATTAGTTCAACCATTGTGGAAGACAGTGTGATGATTCTTCAAGGATCTAAAACCAGAAATACCATTATACCCAGCAATCCCATTTCTGGATATATACCCAAAAGAATATAAATCTTTCTACTATAAAGACACATGCACACGTATGTTTACTGAAGCACTATTTACAATAACAAAGACTTGAAACCAACCCAAATGCCCATCAATGACAGACTGGTTAAAACAAATGTGATTCATATACATCATGGAATACTATGCAGCCGTAAAAAAGAATGAGATCATGTCTTTTGCAGGGACATGGATGAAACTAGAAACCATCATCCTCAGCAAACTAACACAGGAACAGAAAACCAAACACCGCATGTTCTCACTCATAAGTGGGAGCTGAACAATGAGAACACAGAGACACAGGGAGGGGAGCATCACACACTGAGGCCTGTTGGTGGGTGGGGGGGCGAGGGGGAGGGAGA
>NW_012099562.1:0-1362 GCF_000951045.1 Mandrillus leucophaeus
AGGCCGAGGCAGGCGGATCACAAGGTCAGGAGATCGAGACCACGGTGAAACCCCGTCTCTACTAAAAATACAAAAAATTAGCCGGGCGCGGTGGCTGGCGCCTGTAGTCCCAGCTACTCAGTAGGCTGAGGCAGGAGAATGGTGTGAACCTGGGAGGCGGAGCTTGCAGTGAGCCGAGATCGCGCCACTGCACTCCAGCCTGGGCGACAGAGTGAGACTCCGTCTCAAAAAAAAAAAAAAAAAAAAAAGAGATTACTGGGATCACTGGGAAATTTAAATATGGTTCTGGATATGATATAATGGTATTATGCTTATGTAGGAGACTGTTATTCTTAGCAGATGAATGCTGAAATATTTTGCTCAAGCCTCATGTCTTATTACTTTCAATGGATCAAAATCAGTAAACAAAACAAGAGACATGAAAAAAATACAGCAAATGTTAACTGCTGAACTCCAATGGAAGATTTTTTTTATACATCGTATTATTCTTTAAGTCTTTCTGTATTACTGAATATAGAAAAACATCCTTTTTGATAAGTATTGTCTAATAAGTCACTGATTAAATAAAAGTCATTGATGATAACTATCTCCCATAAAACACAGTACAGGTCATATCCATACATGCAGGTGTTCAACAAACCTCACACAGAAAAACAAATCAATATGTTAAAACGCACTGTGGAAAGGCTATGTGTCCATGTTCAAAAAAAGTAGGAAACAGGGCAGTATAGCAAAAGGAACTAAGTTTTGTAGTCACGTAACAGGTTTACAACCCATCTCAGATTTTAACCCCCCAGAGACTATGTTAAATGGAGATTAAAAAAACATCTTTGAGGGACTGAGAGAATAAATAAAACCATGAGGAAAGCACTGGACTTGCGCTGGCACATCAGGTGATCCTCTACCCTCCCCTTCCTAGACTGTACTCTATTAACGCTGAGATAACTGCTCCATATAGCAACAGAAGTGAAAATGTAAATTCTATGAGCTTCAAACTAGAAGCTCCTGAAAAACAGTGCTCCAGATATTCTATTTAATAAAACAAAATAAGACCATCTCTAAGGAATAAGGTAGAGATTCACAAGTGAAATACAAAGTGTGAAAGGCATATAAAATTTGACTAACACTTGGCAGGGCGCGGTGGCTCACGCCTGTAATCCCAGCACGTTGGGAGGCCAAGGCGGGCAGATCACGAGGTCAGATCGAGACCATCCTGGCTAACACGGTGAAACCCCGTCTCTACTAAAAATACAAAATTAGCCGGGCATGGTGGCTCACACCTGCAATCCCAGCACTTTGGGAGGCCGAGGCGGGTGGATCACTTGAGCCCAGGAGTTTCAGACCAGCCTGAGCAACATGGTG
>NW_012099563.1:0-1092 GCF_000951045.1 Mandrillus leucophaeus
GAGGCGGAGCTTGCAGTGAGCCGAGATCACGCCACTGCACTCCAGCCTGGGCGACTAAGCGAGACTCTGTCTCAAAAAAAAAAAAAAAAAAAAAACTTCCAAGAGCAGTGCCTGACAAGTAGTGTATGTTCAATTAAATACGAATTCCCTTCCCTTCCCTTCCACTTCTCAATCCCTGCTAACTCTAACCTTGCTCCTAAGCCATGAGTCATGCTGTGGTGACTATTTCGTAGGTGCCTCCTTAGCACATACATTCCCTAGGGTAGGCGGAATAATTGCTCCCCAAAGATGTCCTCATCCCCAGAGCCCGTGAATATGTTTGATTACATAGCAAAGAGGAAGTAAGGCAGCTGGCGGAATTAAGGTTGCTAATCAGCTGACGTTAAGATAGGGAAAGTAGGACGGGTGCGGTGGCTCACTTCTGTGATCCCAGCACTGTGGGAGGCGGAGGCAGGCAGATCATGAGGTCAGGAGATCAAGACCATCCTGGCTAACATGGTGAAACCCCGTCTCCACTAAAAACACAAAAAATTAGCCAGACATGGTGGTACACGCCTGTACTCCCAGCTACTTGGGAGGCTGAGGCAGGAGAATCGCTTGAACCTGGGAGGCGGAGGTTGCAGTGAGCTGAGATCGTGCCACTGCACTCCAGCCTGGGCAACAGAGCAAGATTCCATCTAAAAAAAAAATAAAAATAAAAATAAGGAAAGTATCCTAGAGTACACAGGCACAGGCATGCCCTTTGCAGTCAGAATCCTTCCAAGTGGAAGAGGGAGGCCAGAAGGAAAGAATCAGAAAAACATGTGGGACCCTGGAAGCAGGGTTAGAAAAATGCTACACTGCTGACTTTGAAAATGGAAGGTGCTATCGGCCACGGCAGCCTTTAGAAACTGGAAAGGACAATTGAACAGATTTGCCCCTAGAGCCTCCAGAAAAAATGCAGCCCTGCTGCCATCTTGATTTTAGCCCAATGAGACCCATGTTGGACTTCTGAACTACAGAACTGTAAGATAATGAATTTGCACCAGATGGCCGGGCTCGGTGGCTCATGCCTGTAATCCCAGCACTTTGGGAGGCTGAGGTGGGCAGATC
>NW_012099564.1:0-1085 GCF_000951045.1 Mandrillus leucophaeus
AGCCAGGATGGTCTCGATCTCCTGACCTCGTGATCCGCCCGCCTCGGCCTCCCAAAGTGCTGGGATTACAGGCTTGAGCCACCGCGCCCGGCCCAGTGTTTGGTTGTTATTATTGTTAACATATGAAAACAGTGTGGAGATAGTACAGAAATTTTCCATATACTTCCACATCTGGTTTTTTTTTCTGTTTTAATATCTTGCTTCATTATGGTTCATTTGTTATAATTAACAAACCAACACTGTTATATTATTACCTAAAGTAACACTTTATTCCAAGTTCTTTAATTTTTACCTTTTTATGTTCCAGAATTTCATCAAGGTTATTATATTTACTCAGTATATCTCCTTAGGCATCTATTGGCTGTGATAGTTTTTCAGACTTTTCTTGTTTTTGATGACCTTGATATTTTGTTGAAATATACTTAGGTATTTTGTTGACTGTCCCACAATTTAGAGTTCTATTATATTTTTCTCATGGTAAAACTCGGGTTATGTGTTTCGAGAGGGAGAAAAGAAAGGTCATATCTCAATCTCATTGTATCATATCAAGAGTGCGGACTATCAATATGAGTCATTACTGTTGGTGCACACCCTGAAAACCTGGCTAAGGTAATGTTTGTCAGTTTTCTTCACTATAAAAACATTCTTTTCCTCACGTAATGTGTATTTTTTCTTTGGCTGTTTTTAAAATATTCTTTTCATCCTTAGTTTTGAGCAATTTGATTATGATATGCCTTGTGCTTTTCTTCATGTTTCTTGAGCTTAGAGTTTGCTGAGCTTCTTGAATCCGTAGGCTATAGTTTTTACATTTTTAGCCAGTATTTCTTCAATTTTGTTTCTTATCTCCACCCACATCAACACCCCCAACTCTCTCCTTCAGCTGATATAATTGAATGTGTATATATATATGTATGTGTATATATATATGTATGTGTGTGTATATATATGTATGTATTTTGAGATGGAGTCTCCCTCTGTCGCCCAGGCTGGAGTGCAGTGGTGCGATCTTGGCTCACTGCAAGCTCAGCCTCCCAGGTTAACGCCATTCTCCTGCCTCAGCCTCCCGAGTAGCTGGGACTACAGGC
>NW_012099565.1:0-1732 GCF_000951045.1 Mandrillus leucophaeus
AAAAGGAACATTTTGGGGGGTTAGAATGCTACCTGTCAGGTGCTACACTCACTACCTTGGTGACAAGATCATTCATATACCAAGCCTCAGTGACACACAATGTACCCACATAACAAACCTCACATCTTCCCCCTGTACCTAAAATAAAAGTAGAAAAAAAAAGTTTAAAAATACAAATGGAATAAGGAAAAGAAAAAAAAGAAAGGAAAACTCCTGGATTGAGCGTGTAACCGACTCAGGGCTGTATAAACCCAGGGCTGTATAAACCCAAGTCTACATGTCCCAATGCCTGCCAGAGAGTAATGGTAACGTTAACTTTAGTTTTAAGCAAGTACTTCCTTTACTTCTCTTAATAGATTCATTAAATATAAAGGTTTATTGATTTATTTATTTATTTTTGGGACAGAGTCTCACTCTGTCACCCAGGCTTCAGTGCGGTGGTGTGATCTCAGCTCACTGCAACCTCTGCCTCCCAGGTTCAAGCAATTCTCCTGCCTCAGCCTCTCGAGTAGCCGGAATTACAGGCACCCACCACCACGCCTGGCTAATTTTTGTATTTTTAGTAGAGATGGGGTTTCACCATGTTCGTCAAGCTGGTCTCGAACTCCTGACCTCATGATCCGCCCTCCTCAGCCTCCCGAAGTGCTGGGATTACAGGCATGAGTAAAGGTGTTCTTAAACAGCATAGTCTAATTGTACCTGTTTTTGTAACCTGTCAAAATAAGAACTCATGGCTATGAGCCTGGACAGTGTACGGCAAGCTCATCCAACCAGTGGCCCACAGGCCACATGTGGCCCAGATGGCTTTGAATATAGCCCAACACAAACTCATAAGCTTTCTGAAAACATTATGATAAAACAGAAAGATATCTTTTGCAATATCTTTTTAGCTCATCAGCTATTATTAGTGTTAGTATATTTTATGTGCGGCCCAAAACAAGTTTTCTTCCTCCAATGTGGCCGAGAAAAGCCAAAAGATTGGACACCCCTGGTAGTGGGTAAAGAGCTTGTCCTCTGGTCCTCAGGGACCTGGGCTTGGATCCAACACTTTCACTTGCAATTCCATGGCTGGTGGGCAAGACATTTATTAAGGTCATGCACCTCAGCTTTCTCCTTGTAAAACAGTGATGACAGTAGTGTAGACCTCACGGAGTGCTCTGAAGATCAAGTGAGTTGATACAGCAATTGGGTAGAAAGAGCCCGATGCACAGTGAGCTCCATGCAAGGACTTTCTGTCATCACCATCCTCCACTGCACGTGTTTGTCAGCCAACATTGCATTCCCTGAGACCCAGCCCCACTGATGTACATATACGCAGCTCTATTGTTTTTACCATTGCATTCATCTCTTCAACCATACGTGAATAGCATATGAAATGAGAGGGAGAATTACTGGGTCATAAGATATGCAGGTTTTCAAATTTGCTAGAGAAAGACAAATGTTTTCCAAAGTTCTTGCACCCATTTAGACTCCAGCCAACCGTGTGTCAAGTACCCACTGCTCGGCAGCCTTGCTGCTATTTGGCGTTGTCAGATTCTTCCGTTTCTGTCAACCTGAATGCTTTGAAATGACGTCTGTTTGTGGTCATAATTATCAGTTTCCTGGTAACTAATTAAAATATACATCTTGTTATACTTTAATTGCCCATTCCTGTTTTGTTGGTTGGTTGGTTCGTTCATTTTTAAACTCATTTCATTTCTTTGGCTTTTTCTTTTTTTTTTTTTTTTTTGCA
>NW_012099566.1:0-60369 GCF_000951045.1 Mandrillus leucophaeus
CAGCAGCTGACCAGCACCGATTGTCCGGCACTCCCTAGTGAGATGAACCCAGTACCTCATTTGAAAATGCAGAAATCACCGGTCTTCTCTGTCTCTCGTGCTGGGAGTTGGACACTGGAGCTGTTCCTATTCGGCCATCTTGCTCCGCCCCCGTTTTTCACTATTAAGTATAATTTTAACTGTGAGCTTTTCATATATGGCCTTCATTATTTTGAGGTAGTCTCACCCTATTTGTAGTTTGTTGAGATTTTTTATTATGAAAAAGTGTTGAATTTTGTCAAATACCTTTTCTGCATCTATTGAGAGATCTTGAAGAAAGTGAAGAGTAAAGAGTTACTGAAATTTCTCGCTTGGAAGATTAGATAAATGGTGATGCTGTTAATTAAGGGAAAGGAGAAATTTTTGAAGAAGATAATTAGATAAGTCGTAGACATAATGTGTTTTATTTCTTCAAGCAGTCTGGTTATAATATCAAAGTAACAGTTGTTACAAATGGAAAAAATATGCAGCTCTGAGGAGACACTGGAAGCATTGAAAATACTTAGAAAAACCTTACTTAATGCTGTCCCAAGCACTTTACTCTTGTAAATTCAACTAATTCTCACGGTAACACTATGAAGTAGGTATTAGTTATTATCTTATTTTATAGATGAGAAAGCTGAGGCACAGAGAGGCCATGTCACTTGCCCAAGGTTCCACAGCTTTTAAGTGGCACAACATTGATTTGAGTCAGTGCATTCTGGACTTTGTGTTCATGTTCTCAGCTATTTATACTATTCTGCTTCGGAAATAAAGACTCCCATTTACTAAGCATTTTAACATGTTAGACATTGTATTGAACATTATTTGTATTATATCAATGATCTAATCTTCAATACAGCTCTTTTATTTCACAGAATAGGAAATTGAAGCCAAGAGAGGAAAAGTTACATGAACGATTTTACAGAGCTGTTAGGTCGTTCAACTGGATTCTGAATCTAGCATTCTGGCTGGGGAGCCCAAGCTTTTATCAGTTGTGTATAGCAGTGAGAGTAGATTCCCCTTGGAAAGGTAAGAGCGGAATACAGAGTCCAGAGGGAACACCAATATAAAGAAGGAGTTGCAAAGCAGCCTGAAAAGAAATGACAAAGATAGGAGGAGAACTACCCCCCGCCAAAAAAAAGAGAGACAGATATCTAGGAAGATACTTTTCAATGGGAGGAAATTAGTCTAAAATCTTGGTTTTCTTAGATTAAGGAGCAGAGTACTTTCATCTTTGAATCCTAGTTTCATACATAGTACATTTCTTAATAAACACATGTTAAAGTCATTGAGCAAAGTGTCACACATTGTAGAAAAGTTAAATATGATAAAGAATGGAAAAAGGCTACTAAATGTAGAAACTAGAGATTACTAGTGGCAGCAGGCTGAGAAAACTCAATAGCAAAATGTGGTAGAGACTTGTTGAATGTATTATACTTTCAAGGAAATTTTGAGTGAAAGGAAGAACTATTTTAGTTCTTTTTAGCTGATCTAAAGTTAAATCTAACTTCACAGAATTTACCTTAATCTGCTTTTATAAATAAGTCATTCCTGTTTTATTTTGTCCCGTATTTACAATGTGTTTCCGTAAAATGTAAGAATAGGTAGAAAGCGTGATATAATTTATTCAGGAGAATAATTTATTTTTAACTGAGAAAGCTTATTAAGGAATTTTATTTATAGTTTCTCCCTTATTGAGTAAAATCCTCTGTAAGAGACTTGGGAAATTGTGTTTTCTCTTTAAAGTCTCTTGTGCCAAAGCAGACTAGACTGGAGTGATCAAAACTCATTGCTATTTGGTGAGGGCTCTTTGATGGCTATTATGTAAAAACAACTGGTATTCTTATTTCAGTTTATCATAGAAAGCATTCTACATGATAAGAACTAAGAACAAAATTGGCATCTTCACATAATCTCAGCAAGAGGCCAAAGATTACATCAGCAGGAAGTGTGAACTAAATTTTTATTCCAAGATGTGAGTCTTCTATAATGGATAAGGTAGTATAAGTTTACAAAATATAAGCTCCCATATTTCTATTTGGAATTTCAAGAAACACTCAATTAGAAAAAAAGCACTTAGGACTTCAGATTTTAAATTTTGGGGCTGGTCTGAGTGCAGTAGTTTTTACAGCGAATTGATCACTATTAGTTAACATTTCTTTGTTCCTTCTCTACTTCCACTACTTCATTTGACTAGCCTTAAATATACCTGATGTAAATGACGGGTTGATGGGTGCTGACGAGTTGATGGGTGCAGCACAGCAACATGGCACAAGTATACATATGTAACAAACCTGCACGTTATGCACATGTACCGTAGAACTTAAAGTATAATAATAATTAAAAAAAAAAAGAAAAAAAAAAGAAACAGCTTAATTAAGAAATTTTAAAAACAAAATAAAATACTACCATTAAAAAAAAATGAATACATAAATAACGTTAATGGGCATGTGCATTTCTGTAGAAGAAAAATCTTGTGTAATTTAAGATAACCTAAAAATACGGAAAAGTATTAGGAGCTCCTAGATTTTTGATTTTTTTTTTAGTACACCTTGCTAACTAAATAAAACCTGAATATAATTTTATTTTACTTACTAAGTACTTAGTTCCTGCTTTAAGTTGAAGGAGTTACAAGAAATCTAACAAAGTTTTCTGAATAAAATTGCTAAAAGTATAACAACTGGCCCCAGTTTGTCTCCCATCCAAGCTACGTGTATCTGACCACCAGGTATAGATAGCTTTGTCTTATTTACAGATTCCCAATCCTGAGCTTAAGATGAAAGAGTCTCTCAACGGTATATTTCTCTATTATTATTGACCTTGCTTAATCTCATCCTAACTATGTTATTCTAGTATTATTTGTTCTGATATGACACTTGTTCTCAATATGACATATAATTTGCTTCAGTATTTTTTTTTTTGAGATGGAGTCTCGCACTGTCACCCAGGTTAAAGTGCAGTGGTGCGATCTCGGCTCACTGCAACCTCCCCCGCCCCCGGGTTCAAGTGATTCTCCTGCCTCAGCTTCCCGAGTAGCTGGGATTACAGGCACCTACTGCCACACAAGCTAATTTTTTGTATTTTTAGTAGCGATGGGGTTTCACTATGTTGGCCAGGCTGGTCTCAAACTCCTGACCTCGTGATTCACTTGCCTGGGCTTCCCAAAGTGCTGGGATTACAGGCATGAGCCATCGTGCCTGGTCCAGATTTTAAATAAAATGCTTCAAATTTAATTACTTGGTGTTTTGCTCATCTGTGAGAAAGAATCAGTTTAAGCTCTTATTTATAAGTCTTACTTGAAAATATTTAAATATATGTTTTCACTATAAATCTGATATTCTTAGTAGTAACAAATAAGCCTAGATGTAAGTAGCATTCTTTTTGGCCCCAGGGTATAATTTCAAGGGAATAGAGCAATCTATGGCAGATAAGACTCACATTTGTTATGATATACTGTCTGATCTCCTACCATTCTTTCATACCTCATCCCTTTATTTTTTTATATACCAGATTGAACCTTGGTTCTGAAGTATTAATTGTATAATCTTAACTCTTCATATAAATGGATAATATACACTGTATAAGGATCAAGTAGACATCAGATTTAGGCATCTGCTGACTATAGATTGCAATCTCGTTGAAAACAATGTAAAAAATGCATAGGGTTGGGGCATAATGGTTTGAAGTTTCCGGCTTTGTTTTCAAATCCTAACTCTATTATTTGATAGCTGTTTGACTTTGGACAAGCTACTTAGCCTCTCAGTCCCTCTATTTAATTTATTTTTTCACACATAAAAGGGAATGAAACATGGGTTGTTGTAAGGTTAAATGGGATAATGTATGCTAAGTGCTTAGGTCAGAACTTGGCACAGAGTGAGCATTTATTTTATCTTGTCTTTATTAGGAAGATAAAGCAAGCATGCAGACTCTTTTAAATCATATTACTTGAAATGTCTATCAGGGTAAATTGATTCTGATGGTGCTAAAATGGTGTCATTTTACATGAGTTCAGATTTTTTCTTAGCGTGGGTAGTGTGCCAGGCACTGATTAGGCCTAGGGCAACTCCAAAGTTGAAAACAGCCACAAAAACTTTGGAGACATACTTGTTCCAACTGACCTTTCCAGTGGTAACAACTAGAGCTTTCTGGTTCAACACTAAGTCCATTGATCTGGTTGCTAACTAATCAACCACATATTGTGATTATAAAATCAAAAGTGTTTGAACATATTAAAACCTATGTCTTGATACAAGTGATTAGGAAAATAAAGATATATGTTTTCATCATTGTAAGAGAAAATTTAGTGATTTCATACTTGAGAATATTATAATAAAGTTGCTTATTGATGGGAGTATAAAAATATGAAGAAGGATATTTGTCTTTCATAACATTGGAGAATACAGTAGTATATCTCTTATTGCTTTTATATATTTTAATCAGTGCCAGTCCCAGGCCAGGTTCTCTCTGTGGAGCACCAGAAATTTTATCTAGCTACCTCTTGGATGTCTCCATTTTTACTCCTCTGTATAGCTCAGTTTTGTGACTGTTTCTGCATTCTTGCTGCAGCTATCTTATTTCAGGCCAGCACCATAGACTTCATTTACCATAAAAGCCTTATATCTGATCCCTCAGCGTTTAATCTTGCCCCTTTTCAGCCTTCTCACACTATAGACAGAGTGATCTTGCTAAAATTGAAGTCCAATCATACCCTTCCTTGCTTTAAACCTTTCAAATTGCCCTTATTTCTTTTATGGTAGCCATATGATTTATTGTTCAAACTAAGATATTTATTAATTTATTTTTGAGCTATAATTTATATGTGGTGAAATGCAGATCTTAAATATACAATGAGATTAGTTTTGACATATGCATGTAACTGTGTAACCCATATTCTTTTCAAGATACCAAATATTAATCTATCCCTCCAGGAAGTTCCCTCCTGCTGCTTCCTGGTTAATCTATTTAATATCCACTCTGATTCCTCATTCCACTCCTCCCCCTACCCCAGACGACCACTAGCTGATTTCCACTACTGTAAATTTTAACTCAGATACTTTTGAAAGTAAAAGAGAATGCTACTGATAATTATAATGAGAAGATATATGGAAAGTGTTGCCAGGAGGAATGGTTTCCTTACCCTTTGTATTAAGTCCAAAATTTTTAATTGGCCTAAAGGCCTTATATAATCAGTCCCCTGGTTATTTCTCAGTCCAGTTTGTCTTATTACTATCTCAACATTTGTACTTCCTTTTCAACTCCAGACCTTTCTTTGCACATGTTTTCCTATGATGGGAGGACCACTCCTACATCCCTCTACCACTCTTTCCTCATGCTATATAGCCTGGCCAACTTCTTATTCACTCTTTATTTCTCTATTTACATATGATTTCTTCCTTTGAGACTTTTCTCCTAGACATGCCACAATTTGGTTTATATGTCTGTCTTCAGGAGTCCCTACTGTTTTTCAGTTTTCCTACCAATGCTCTTATTACTCTATATTGTTATTAGCTGCGATTGCTATTCTAATGTATTAAATATTTGCAAAGTGAATATACATAAAAATTAGTTATTTATATAATTTTACATTGAGTTTGTAAATATGAGTTGTACTAACTAGACTTTATACTTTTTAAGTAGTCTTCATTAAATAATCTGTTTTTAAAAATTGTGTAATTATAATTTACTTCTTCCAGACAAAGCTTCCAAATAACTGAATGAATAATCAGTTATGATTTTTCCAAACTTTTCAAATACACCATGAATCTCATTTCTACTGGGTGATCTTATAGACTTGCAGGACATTCAAGGCTTAAATAAATAATTAATAATATGCCACTGATGCCAGAATGTAAGAACTAGCTAAAGGTATATTTTCAGACACTTGAAAATGTAGGGTCCCTGATTTATTCTTAAAAATGAAAGGCCTTATTGTTTCTTGAAGCAGCTAGATAAACCACAAGAGTCCTATCTGGTTTATCACAGGATTTACTATTTTGGGAAAACAAGCAGTTTAGGGATAGTTCTGAACTAGGTTCCAGGCAGGACCCCCCCTCCAAAAAATAAAACCAACAAAACAAAAACAAAAACAAGATTAATTATAATTTATTCCTCTGGAACATATTTTATTATTATGTTCCATCTGTTGCACAAAAATCAGTTTTCTAATATATGGCCTGGGCAGTTAATGGAGAATATTTGCTTGAATATGATGACAGAAAGATAGTATGAACATAGACTACGTGTGAAGACTGAGAGAAATAATATGCATCAATGGTTTGGTGTCTACAAGACTGAGGAGAAATGTAAAATAGAGACTGACAAAGAACAAAGAAAGATTGCTTCAAAAGTCAAATAAAAACCAAAATTCTGTAATACAAGGCAATGATAAGAAAAAGGTGATTAATCTTTATTATTGGATTGTTGAATAAGTACATTAATAAAAGAAGTTAATCAGTATGTCCCCCTTAAATTGAAAATATCTGTTGATATGACTCTGAAGGTGTTTTTAATTTGAACGAAAGCAGCCAATATAGTAGTCCAAAGTAAGCTTTTTGTATGTGATGAAATCATCAGATACGTACATTGGATAACTTTGCAATGTTAACAGTGTTTGCTTCTATTGTGTTTGGTTAAATAGAAGTATTTGCATATATTCAAATATATATTTGTACATACATCTGTATCCACATCCATACCTACTTACAAAATACATGAAAAATCTTCAAAAGAGCAGATAAGTTATTCAGTATAATGCTTTTCATCATGTTATATCTCAGTATGTTAAAGTTTTGGCAACAGGCATTGGACACAGGACCTTTAATATTGTACTGTACTTAGTAAATACTTGTTAAATATATATGAATTTAAATTCATATAACAAGAGTTATTAGAACAAATAGCTAACTAATAAAAGAGCTAATAGTTGTTGGGGGGGTTAATGTGCTTGATATTATCCTAATCATTTTGTATGGATTTTTATTTTATTTTCACTTAATCCTTATATAAATTCCTCAAATAAATCCTTGTGTGATCTAATGAGATAGACACTAATTTTTGCCCATTTCCTAGATGAGGAAACTGGAGCACATAACTAGTACTTTGCAGAAGCAGAATTTGAATGAGTTAATTACGTCATGCACTTGGTTACTTTGATATGCTGCCTAATGTGTGTGTGCTTGTGTACTTGTGAATATGCATCTATTTTCTTTTTTAAATCTAAGAATATAATTTTATTTTCAATAAAACACATACTTTAAAATGTACATATTTATTGGGTTGCACACATCTATTTTCTAATGATCTAAAGTCTCCCTAGTTTTGAAAATTAGGAATTGTATTTCATTTACTCTCGATAGCACATAGCTGTGGGTTGGAGTCATGGTAACTGATCATCAGTCAACTACTATAAAACTTGTTTCTTTCTAAAACTTAAAGCATTTTCCTACTTATCTTAAGTCTACTTATCTTGATTTAAATGATTGCTTGATATTCATCTAAAAATACATTAGTATCTAGAAATATAAGCAAATATTATGGGCAATGTTCTATTTTATGATCTATTTCCCTTGATCTAGAAAATATTACTAGTTAGTATAGGAGTGAATGAAGCAGAGATATATTTAGTCTGAAGAGGGTGAGAGGTTATATGGTTATCAGGGAAAAAGAGTGATAGTCTTCCCAAATGTCTTTTTCTTAGATAGAGCTGGGTAATTTATATTCAAATCTCTGCTTAAAAGCTAGTGTTAACTTGGGGACAAAACTTTTTTTTAGAGAGAGGATCCCTGTCACCTAGGCTGAAGTGAAGTAGTGTGTTCAGCTCCAGGGCTCAAGCAATCCTTTCACCTCAGCCTCCTGAGTAGCTGGGATTACAGGTGCATGCCACCATGCCTGGCTAATTTTTGTATATTTTTTAGAAACAGGGTTTCACCATGTTGTCCAGGTTGGTCTTGAACTCCTTGGCTCAAGCAATCCGCCTGCCTTAGCCTCCCAAAGTGCTGGGATTACAGGTGTGAGCCACCATGCCTGGCTGGGGCATAACTTTGAAGACAGTTTTTAATAGAATTTTTGAAAAAAAAAAAAAAAAACCCTCTGGAAATCCATATTCTTATATATACACTTTGATTTTTTAAAATGCTTCTCTTTTCTTAACCTATGAGAATAAATGTGTTTTGCTTTTTATTTGCTAAGCACACCACTTGTCTTGTTGTAAATATAAATATATATAAACATATACATACACAAAATATGTAGATAAATATATATTTATATAATACATGTAAGTATATAAATACATGGAATATGTTTTTGTGTATATATATGTATGTATGTATATATATAATCCTGTTGGTTTGGGATCCCCATGGATACCAAAATTCCGCAGATGCTTAAGTCCTTTATATAAAATGGGACTTTTACATATAACTATGCACATCCTCCCATATATTTTAGATGATCTCTAGATTTCTTATACTATCTAATACAGTGTAAATGTTCTATTAATAGTTATAGTATATTGGTTTTTTATTTGTATTTTTTTCAAATATTTTTAATCCATAGTTGGTTGAATCTGCAGATGCATAATCTTCTGATTTTTTTTTTTGGTAATGTCACTCTACACTACTTCCAATCTAGTCTTTTCATTGACATTAGATCAAACTAAAGTGATTGCATAGGTTTCATCACCTAAGACTTATGCACATAGAACTGAAATTTCTGAAATTTATATTTTATAGCACAGTTCTTTTTATAGCAAATGTATTTGCTTCATGGCAGTTATTTTAATATTCTAATGATATAAATTTATTTTAAATTCTTGATAGTGAAAAATAACTTGATCAGATTTAATAGCCTAAGTAGTTTTAGTGTTGGAATTCACAGAGCGCTTTCCCTAATTTAAGGAGGCGGGGTAGAAGAGGGATTTATTCCTAATGAAAACACTACATAAAAGTAAAATCCAAGAGAAAAATTCCACACTGGGCATAATTGTCCTGACAGTTCCTTTTTGGCCCTAAGTTTAAAAATATATTCCCCAAGGGACATGGATGAAGCTGGAAACCATCATCCTCAGAAAAGTTAATACAGGAATAGAAAACCAAACACCGCATATTCTCACTCATAAGTGGGAGTAAAACACTTCTTAAAAAAAAAAAGATGATAGATAGGCTATCTCTGTAATTTGACAAATTAATATAATTCTCCCTATAAAATATGTCTTGATTTAATCACCCTGTTAATATAACTTTGTTTCCCTTGAAAATTTAAAATATCTGACAGTGTCCCTGAGAGTTTGCTGTGGTGCCCTGGAACATCTAAGTGCTGTTTGGGAATCTCAGTTATTACTCTCTTGGGTAAAGTATAAATAAATTGAATGAATGTGTATTATTAGGTAATTCTCACTTATTTGGGGGATAATATTCAAAATTAAGTAATCATCTTTTTAGAAGTTCATGGCCTTTGTGAAAAATTAGATTAAATTAGACAAGTAGCCCATTTAGTTGTAGCAAAATGATTCTGAAAGTGTTATTCATATGAAATAAAATTACAGATAGTTTAAAATTGTCCTTATATGATGTTGTGTAATATTTTTAATGAGAACTTTAGTATAAATGTAATTATTATTTGATTAATATCGTTATGAGGATTCTTAAGAAATAAAATATAATACTTCACTTATATTTCTCTATAATTACATGTGTCATGGTTATCGGGAGATGAATGGGTTGAATTCTGACTTTTGTTCTAACTGGTCTAAGGCTAAACTGAGCATAGGTAACCATTTCCCTTGCCAGGGATTAGTTTAGGAGTGACTTATGACCCTGTGGCTAATTAAATGTAATGGGAAAGTCAGGGATCAGACTTCTGGGAAAGGTTTCCTCACTGATAAAAAGACTGACAGAAAGGGAAGCTTCTTTCACTGAACACTGCTGTATCTTCATGGGATGTGCTGAACTCTGGAAGCTCATTTTGTGATCATGAGTAGAGATAGCTGAGGAAAAAAACCAACAAATTTAGTCCAGCAGGGCAGGAGGGAAGACTTCTGTGTCCATGAGGTAGATGTTGAATTAAACAGTCTCTGAACAAGTCAACCATGTCACTTCTTGCTATGAGAGTATAACTTTTCCTTATATACATTAAGCACCCTTGACTGATAACAGTTACTCTTACTCCTTAATTATTGGTGCTATTCAAACTGAAGTTAAAGAACTCAGGACCCTTGTGGGTTTCATGTAGGCCTTCAAATTTGTGTTTTGAAAAACACTCCCAAGTGATTCTAAAACCCCTTCATCTTCTTTCTAATCCTTTCCACCTCCATTGAGAACATCTGGAGCAAGATAGTTATGAAATTGAATGAAAGGACTTGGTGAGTGATTAATTATATGTGGGGGTCAGGGAAAAGGAGGGGTCATGGTAACTACCGTGTTTCTGATTTGGGTAACTATGTAGATAGTGCTGCCAGTTCAGGTGATAAGGACCATAACTAAAAGAACAACTTCAGTTTTGTACATTCTTCATTAGAGGTGTCTGGGAACATTTAGAAAGTGATACCAGAAAGTAGTTAGAGCCATAATCCTGGAGAAATATCTAAACTACAAGACTAAGAGATTTAGTAGGTATAGTTGAAACTATGGGTGTAGATGAGATTGCTTACAGGTATATCTTATTGAGTAGGGAAGAGAAGAAACTATGAATTTCAGAGAACACTAGTATTTCAGTGTACAGTGGAGGACAAAGTAGTTGAGAAGGAGGAAAAACAATTAGTGATATCAACAGTGACACATCTCATTTTATCTTAGATTTTTCTCAGATAAGTTCAAAGACCTTTGTTCTAAGAACAAATTCTAAGAACTTTGATCAAGATGTAAACTTTAGTGTTTTTTCTTTTTAAGTAAATTCTTAAATGCTTGTTTTCCTTTTCAGTTGATCAATTTATGGTGCTAAATGGTAACCTGATGGGATAAATAATTAATATGCCACTCTAACCCTAGCAATTGGCTGTCTTCTCTCTTATAAGATCAATTTTATTGTAATGCTTATTACTAGAGATATACTGGTATGGAGCCCCAAACCCCCCAAAATATAAATTTTCATCAGTCCTTGTTTCCAGTCATTAATATAATAATGGAAGTGCTGTTTTAGGACATACACAGAAATATGTATTATTACCTCTTTCATTTTGCTGTTCATAATTTTGTTTTCTATTCCATCCATTCTTTTTGTTATTCCTATTTTTATCATTTGACATATGTTAGCCAATATACTCTTGGCATAAAAATAAAACATTTTGGAGAGTTAGTAGGATTCTGAAACCCAAATAATTTTTCTTGGCTAAGGAATATTCTTTAAATGCAAAAGTCTGTAGAAAAGGAAAAATTGATAACTTCTGGAGAGTATTGTCTTAAACTTTTCACATAATCTGTGGATGCTAACCTAGAATTTTGTGTGTGCATGTGTGTGTGTTTGTATATGTGTCATATTAAAAACACTGTGTAGTGAAAATACCAGCTTTAATACACTCTTTTGTAATAAATGTGGGAGTATAATTTTCAATTAATATTACTGCTAAGAGAATTCCTAAAAGCTATTTGCATGCGCTTTATGCCTCCCTCCAAGTCTCTCTTTTTTTACACTTCAGTTTCAATAGCACCTGTAATTAAGGAAGAAAACCAAGGCCTGGGAGCTAGGTAGGACTTCCAACTATTGATCTGTGTAAACCCAGTTTATGCTGTCAGGGGAGAAACAGTCAACTGCTGAGCTGCTTTGTCACTGACATAAGCTGAGAGAGGATTTTTTTTTTTTTTGTCTATACTGTTTATACACTAGTCTATAGACCTGCTGGCTGGTTGAATTTTAAAGAGTGCGGAGGTTTAAAGACTTGTCCCCTGAGGGATGCTTCTGCCAGTTGGGAAGCGAGCTGAGGCTGTTTCGCAGAAGTGTGTGCATGTGTGTTGCTTGTGGAGGAAGGGAGGGGGAGGGTGTGAAAGATTGAGCAACTAACTGGGAAGCATTCTTCTTAATTTGAGTCTTAAAATTGATGTGAAATATATTACTAATTTGTGTATTTAGAGGCAGGTATTGAATTTTGAATATTTGTTCTTTATTGTTACAGAAATTATGTGGACAATTTTATAGGAGGAGGTCCGAATAGTGTTCACATGTATAGTAAAAATAGTGAATAGTTTCACTTTATGAAGTACAAGATAAGGATTAAGCAATGGTCAAATGAAAATGAACTGGTCTCATTTGCAATGAACTGTTTTTCAGTTTACAGAATTTAACTTACTGCAAGTTTAGTGACTTTTTAAACTACATTTAACAAAATATTGTCAGTGGTGAAACAGTTAGCTTTCGCTTAATGTGGAATCTGTGCTCATACTTTTAAAAGCACGTGATTATAAGCAATCCAGGGTACCCTGCCCTAGGAATAGATGATTTTTTTTTTACAAGATGCTTTTCTTTCTGCTTATGTGCATTAAGGTACTTGAAGCTCTCTTAGGTATTGGTGTTGAAATTTTATAACGTTTTGTTTTTAGTTGACACTTTATTGTAGTCTACCTTTTTAAAAGAATGCAAGAAATTCCACTTTAAAACACTCAATGCTATATTTGTGTATAGGAGTTAAATATTCAGATACTGATGACTTCTGTAGACCTTAGTTTTAGTGGCAAAGAAGTGGTAGCGAAAGTATTGTTCAGTGAGGATGAATGCTGCATTAAGATATTTACTCTTTTTTCTTTTCAATAGGAAACACCCTTATAAAACTCTTTGTCTTGTAAAATTGCCTGACTTCGAAGTTGTATGATGTTGTCTTCAAGTTTAAAGTTTAACTTTTGAATCAGACTTAATTTTAAGTTATTTTTCAAATAAAATAGATTTTTAAGACTTTGTTTGCCAAGTAACTGATAATTATTTGTATTTTATTGTAGTTGTTAATGTGTATGGTTTCTAAAAGATTTTTAAATTATTTTTAATGACTTAAATAACTGAAGGTTTCAAAATCATTCAGATTATTTTCTGTGTTTTATTAAAGCATTGATTTTCATATTAGGCAATTCTTAAATGAAAGTGCACAGAATAGAAGCTATGTTTTTGAAAGCTTGTTTTTAGATACACATTTCTTTAAGAGTGTTAAGATAAAACAATACCAAGAATTGAATCATGTAAATGTTTCTTTGGCTATAGAAACTCTCTTTCTCTCTCTCTCTCTCTCTCTTTTTTTTTTTTAACTGTTTGACTATGGGACATGTAGAGTTGTTATACCTCTCAGTAATTCATTCTGCTGCCAACTTCATTCCCTTTTCTCTGCCTGCATTTTAATTGAAACAACATTTATATTTTTGAGCCAGGATCTGTCAGAAGTCCCTATGGCTAGACTGTGGTACAAGTAGCAGCAGACGTAGCTTACCCATATGGTGCGGTGCTTCTTGTAAAATCCATATGGCCTTGTTGAAGGGAATCCCAGCGGGGATGTGAAGGGTGTTAATACCCTTCAGGCCAGGCCTTTCCCCCCTGGGGTTTCTGTGGCATTGTCAGTGCAATCTGCCAAAGCACAAACTTAATTCCTTTTTAATAATCAATTATTTTAGTCTAGGAACCTGTGCTATTTTTCTTAAGGACAAAGAAAGCAACTTTTTTCCTAGAAAATGTCTCAAGTTTTAACTGCATCTTAAAAAATATTCTAAAACATTTCTCTTTTTTGAAATTTCCATTTGTAGGAAATACTACAGAGTGTGCCAAAGTTCTGTTTTCCCTTTGACGTTGAAAGGTACAGTATAAGTATCATTTAAAATAAATGTAGCTTATTTTAGTATATACTTAAAAATGATTACATATGCTTTTTTATAAAATAAAATGTCCCGTCTCTTTACTGCTTCTCACAAAAAGGCTAGAGATTGAGAAGAGGTTGAAAATTAATATTTGGAAGACGAAGCCTTTTAAATCCCATCTTTTATTTTCTCTACTATTACCAGTTAAGACAAGTCTGAAAACACTATTGCCAATAGGTTCTATTTTTTCCCTTTATTCTCTCTTCTTTAGGTAGAAATTGTGAGCACTAGTGCGAAAAAATATTAATATGACCTTGATCAGAGTCTTAGAATTATGTCTTGATATATATGTTTCCTGGTTCCTATCTCACTTCATCCTCATTGAAAGGACCATCTGTGTCATGCTGTAAAACTCATGGCTACTTGTCTCTCAATAATAGCTTTATAGAAGTAGTGTAATATTATGGAAAGCTATAGGGAAACTTATAGTTTTGCAAATCTTATTTTTATATTTAACTGAACAAATATTGAATGATGAAATTGCATACAGTTGAAATTTCAAGGAACATACAGCCCTGTGAGCATAACAACAGATCATTTATTGTTTTTCATGTGATTTTTAAAATATTCTTATTATCAGTTTTCTTAAGAGGGTGATATGAAGGGTTTTTGAAAGAATATTTATTTTAAGAAAATACTTTGCTATAGTAAATATTAGTGAGACTTTATGATTTTACTGTATTAAAGATAAAGCCTTCTGAATGATGGACTAATCAGTACTAATAAGCACTGTTGATGAATGATACTCCTTGTTTTACCTTATCTGAGGAATCATTGCCCTACCCCCAACAAAAAAAGTTACAAGTTTCATATTAATAGTAAGGAAGATTTAGGATCCAGCTACGAAAAGCATATTATGAACCTTGGACACTAGAGGTCACATTTGTGACTAGAGGGTTTTTTGTTTTTTGTTTATTTTTTTTGAGTTTATTAAAGTGTAAGAAAAACCTGTCTCCTTAAAAGTGTATTTGTTAAATGTTCAGCATTTGAAATGCAACATTTCCTGACAAAACTGTTTGTAGCATTGATACTGGCAGTAATTTATTTCCTTCTGTACAATCGCTGTGGCTATTTCAAAACCAAAGTGTAGTGTCATGGATATTTTATTTTGGGACAAGGAAGCGCAAGTTCAGTTATGGTTATCTAATGGCAAGATTACAGCCAGTACTAGGAAATATATTCATATATTTAAAGTAGAAATGAAGATTCAATGTAACGTTTTATATTGCCCCTTATACCAAAGTGTGACACATATTATGGTAGTATGATACTTCAAAGTTGACTAAAATTCTTTACAGCTTAGCTGGTAAGCCTTTTTTATTTGGTAGAAATTATATTCTTATTTTATACTTGGAAATTTATTTCTCAGTGTATTGATAGCTATACAAGAGAATTCTAGGAAAAAATATACCAAGGATATTTTTGTAGGATACTTTATTGGGTGAGAATGTCAACAGGAGAAGCAATTAAATAGAGTTGGTGGTGGCTACCATTAGATTCTAAAGCGACATGATTTGCTATCTAAGCAATTTTAGAATAATTAGGAAAAGTGGCTAGAGTTGAAGAAAAGGACTTAGTCATCACTTCTAGCTTCTTCTACAGTTTCAGTAATAATATTTTGATAATTTATGAAATATGAGCACTTTTAGTCTCATGAACATTTATGGTAGACTACCTTATGATTTCCTAGTGAGAGATTAATATATGCAGAACTGTTCAGTCTATGAGGTATTACAACTTATTTTGGTGTTTATATATTTCACACTTGCTTTAGTTTCAGAACATAGTTCTGGCTTCAAGAACCAGCTGATTAGAAAGATGAAACCAATGTCACATATGAATATACTCTTGCTTTTTTCTTGAAGAAAATTGTCAAACAAGATACAATATTTCATAATGTTACTATATTTTAGGGTGTCTCAGAATCAAGTTGGACAGCACTTTACCTTTGTACTGACAGACATTGAAAGTAAACAGAGATTTGGATTCTGCAGACTCACGTCAGGAGGCACAATTTGTTTATGCATCCTTAGGTGAGTATTTGTAGTAAAAAAAAAAATTGGATGCAAAATAGGTAACTGTATCTCTGTTTTGTACTTTGTTGTGCTTGGGATGAAGAAAAACTTGTTTTCTTTAAAAGCAAGTTGAAAAATAATTTTTCCTGACTTTCTGTATACAGAATCAGTTAAGTTTAAAGATTTACCATTATCATAGTGTAACTTTCCTTGAAAGAATCGATTTTTTAAAGATTAATTTTTTGTAGAATTATTTTTGAAAACTAAATATAAAGAGATGGATTCAAATAATATAGGAGTTTCACCTATTAAATGAAATACAAAAAGATAAGTTAAGTTAATGTATGCCCTTTTCTGTCACTGAACCTGAACTTGGATTTTTAAAAGTGAACTGCGGCTTTAAGACAGAGGTTGCAAACTGATGAACCTGGTAGAAGCGTTTAGAGGTTTTCATTTGGCTACTGGGTGTTTTAAAAATTTTAAAGGACGTTAACCTTACGAATTTTAGGAAGTTTTGTATATCGTTCATATTTCACATTCCTTTTGAAAAGTGAGGATATCTACTAATTCTGCCATGGCAACAATAAACTGGAACTGAATAGCAGATTTTTAATTGTGTCATGGGCTTGCTAGTTTCCACAGGTCCTATCTGTCCTGTCTAATTGCCTACATTATCTGCCTTCATTCAGTAGGTAGTTGAGAGTATGTGTCCTGCCTGTGGACTTGGGATCTGAGTTGCTGACTGTTAGGAAGAAAGGGATCTAAAGGTCAGCATCCTTGCAATATGTCCTGATGAATCAGAAATCCAGATGTAGTCTATAAAAATAGGACATTATACTATTATTATAATATGGATATTGGTCAAGCTAGAGTTCTTAGAAATGCTCATAGGAAAAGAAATAACAATTTATGAAATAACATATTACTAAGAAAACTTTGTTATAAAATCAGTCTTTCTGTTCATTTGCTATTAATATTTAGCTACATTTGTATCATTCATTGAGTGTTTGTTAATTTACTTAGAACATTGGTTAGAGCTGGAGAGTTTTTTTCAAGCTTTATTCAAAAGTAAGTGCTTAACTGCTTTATACGTAATAGAATTGTGAATGTGCCCCCGTTCTCTCTTTAGCACAACTTTTTCATCTGGATAACAATTGTGCTTAAAACTTACGCTTTATCCAGAAGAATGTCATGCTTAAAACTGTAGGTTAATTTTTTGAACTTGGAGCAGGTTGGCTGGGGAGTGGGGGTGGAGATGACAGTATGGGCAATGGTAGGGAGAGTTCCTTTCATCATTGTTTCACGCTGAAAGTTCAAAAGCTACAGTTTAAACAGGAGTATATCTTTATGCATTGTGCCCAAGATGGATTTGCCCTCATGGAAAGACCAAAGCTGTATATGCTTTCTTATTTTTCTCAATGAATTTTTGAAACTTTTCATTAAAAAATTCAGATTTACAGAAAAGTTTTCATGGCATAATGAACTTTTATATAAACATTACCTAGATTCATCAGTTGTTAGCATGCATTTCTCTTCCTCTCTCCTCCTCTCCCCTACTCTCCCTTTCTCTCTCAATACACACACACACATACACACAGACACACACACACACTTCACCTCACCTTTATTGTTTTTGTCTACCCATTTGAGAGTAAACATCATTTTCAGGTAAGATTTGAGTCTGTATTTTATAGCTTACCTCACTGCCTCTAAACTGACCTCCTGATATTTGTAATTTAAAAATCTGAGCCTTTTGTTTTGAACTCTTAAAATACTTTGAATACATTGAATTTATTAATCATTTACAAATAATTATTGAATATTTAGAACAGTTTCTGTAAATGTGCTTGTGGAATAAATATTCTTAGGAATTTCTGTTTAAATTGAGGAAAGCAATCATTATTTGAAAATATTTATATAAAACATGAACTATATTTGTTAATCGACAGAAAGAATAGCATAAGGTCCATATTGGCAACCCAATTGTCATTAATTTGTAGGAAACAAACTCTAAAGCAAGTACAATAATCAAATTATTTTTATCTGTGGTTCTAAACTTGTATATGTAAAAGAACCCTGAATGTTGTGGTATATTCTTTAAAGTAGGAAGAGTTTTTAACCTGCAGAAAATATGATTATATTATATAAACATAATGAAAACCAAAAGTAAAGTCATGTATACCAATAAACAGAACATTTCACAGTAAGTGTTATTGAATATTTTATCTTTTATTTAAAATCATTTTTCCTGTTATATTTATTTTTGTCATTTGACAGTGCTTTTGGTAGATAAGAAATAGGAGGTATCAAAACTTTATGAAAAAATCATAGAGGAAAGTCTTAAATTTAGAAAATTCTATTCTCCAGCTTGTTTTTCCTAGTAAATTAGAAAAAATATTGACATTTTAAGATTTTAATGGCATATCTTAATATTTTTTCCTGAAAGACAGTATATGAAGGGATTCTTTGAGAACAGCTGATTTAGAGAATAACCAGTAAGTTAGATAACTATTTAATTTTAATAGTGAGTGGAGGATTCAAATATAATGGAATTCAGCATCTTATTCAGGAAATTGGAAAATTATAGATAGTTAAATGTCTATTTGTAAGCTATAATCAGTGTATCCCCTGGAAAGGAATTTTGATAGATTTCTATAAGTGCTACAGTAAGAGAAGTTATGGTGCTTTTGGTCCAAGTTTATCCATCTGGTTTGATGGTCCGTCACCACTTTTAGCTTTATAATTGTTGAAAGGATGGATAAAACTCTAAATGTCAGCTAGAAGGAAAAAATTACTGTGGCAGTGAGAGTCTACATGGAATCCCTAAAAGATTTGTGTATTTGAGCACAGAATGATGAAAATGCTTGTATGGTGACAAGCATAGTAAAATTTAAAATGCAAATAATAAACTGGTGGAAATATATTTACAACCACTATAAGAAAGAGTTAATAGCCAAAATACATAATAAGCACCTACAACTTAATAAGAAAAATAATCTGATAGAAAAATAAGTAAAGCATCTGATAACTTACAGAGGAAATGTAAATAATATATGCAGCTATGAATGGTGCTCAGCATTGCTGAGGGTAAAAGAAATGAGCCCATTAAGGTTAGCAGAATTGAAAAAATTTTTAAATAAGCAGGAGGGAGAACACACTTCATATGCTGTTTATAGGACTATAAAATGGTATAAGCTTTTGAAGGAAAATTTAATAGTATCTATTAGAATTATAAAATCTCATATTTCTTCAGTCAGTAACTTCAGTTCTAGGAATTTAAATCCAGGATTATTTCTAAGAGTGAGGAGAAAAGTGTGAACAAAGGTATTTATTATAGCATGGTTTATAGTAGGAAAAAATGCCAATTAGCTAGATTTAGTCATTCCACAATGTATATGTACTTGAAAACAACGTTTTCAAACAATGAGAGTAACATTCTGGTGGGAGAGAAGGGAAGGGGTTGTGGGACAGAGAGGAGGTTATACTTGAAAAGAATGTTTTCAAGTATACACAATAAGTACATAGAATTTTACCTGTCACTTTAAAGAAATAATAAAAAATAAATGTAAAAGTGTTGACAACATGAATGCCCCTCAGTAGGAATTGATTAGGTATATTATGGTACATTTGTAACCTCCTCTCTGTCCCACAACCCCTTCCCTTCTCTCCCACCAGAATGTTACCCTCATGAGGGCAGGGATTTTTGTCTTTTGTTTACTCATATATTCCCAGTGTCTACAATAGTGCCTGGCACATAATTCTTAAAAGACTTAATAGATAATTATTGAAAAAATAAATGAATAGTGCAACATTATTTTACTATTAAGAAAAACATACACACATATATACCCTCACTTAGAGAAATATTTATGATCTGTTGTAACATGGTGAAAAATGTCAAAATAATATTTGTGGTATGTTCTTATATTTGTAGAGAACAAGTTATATGTGTATATAAATGTATATGTATTTTAAAAATAGCTAACACATAAATATTTATATATTAATATATGATTGTATGTACTTATAAAAATATCTAAAGGGATATATCCTGAACTTTTTTTACTTTATTCACTTCAGTATTTATCTACTTTTTACAGTAAGCAAAAATCATTTCAATTTTTTCCTGCTCTAAAACTTTGAGATGTTGTTATATAGATAATAAACTGTAAATATGGAACTATAGGTATCATATGAAAAATTAGTAGGAATTTAGCTAGATCATTTTTTGCCAGGTAAAATATGTGTGTGTTTGTAGGATAGGAAATTATCTTACTAGTATGTTTTAGTATAGGCACTCCATACCAGTCAGGTGATCGTGGTGATATAGCAGAATTAAGAATGGATATGGGGGCTTGGCGCAGGGGCCCACACCTATAATCCCAGTGCTTTGGGAGGCCGAGGCGGGCAGATTATGAGGTCAAGAAACCCTGCCTGTACTAAAAATACAAAAATTAGCTGCGTCTGGTGGTGCATGCCTGTAATCCCAGCTACTTGGGAGGCTGAGGCAAGAGAATCACTTGAACCCAGAAGGCGTACATTGCAGTGGGCTGAGATCGTGCCACTGTATTCCAGCCTGGCGACAGAGACTCTATCTCAAAGATAAATAAATAAATAAATAAATGAAATAAAAAGAATAGGAATGGCACAGTTTCATTCAGTGTTCTTGAAAATTGGGATTTAAACAGAAAAAAATATTGCTAATGGGATGGCTTTATAATCTTTGAGCCAGATATTGATGTTTCTCTGTAATTTCAACACAGAATGTTCAACCAGATGGGAATGATTTGTAAGATGGTTGGAGAAATTCTATTACACCTAAAATTATTTTCTTTTTTCTCCTCCTCCAACAGTGGTTACTTAATTTTACTGTACCCTTAAGACGTGGTTGAAAAAAGTTTGTCTTTTTTTTCTTTTCTTTTTTTTTGAGATGAAGTCTCGCTCTATCACCAGACTGGAGTGCAGCGGCGCGATCTCGGCTCACTGTAGCCTCTGCCTCTCGGATTCAAGCGATTCTCCTGCCTCAGACTCCGGAGTAGCTGGGAATACAGGCCCGCGCCACCACGCCCAGCTAATTTTTGTATTTTTGGTAGAGACAGGGTTTCACTGTGTTGGCCAGGGTGGTCTCGATTGCCTGACCTCCTGATCAGCCCACCTTGGCCTCTCAAAGTGTTGAGATTACAGGCGTGAGCCACTGCGCCCAGCCTAGTTTGTCTTATTTCATTATGAAGCCAAGACTTAGAATAACTGGTAATTTTAGGGGGAAAAGGAAGGTAGGATTATCTAATGAGCTATTCATACAATGGTTTAGAGTGGTCAGGTCTCTTAATTTACAGGCCAGCTTCCTTTATAACAGACTGTGCTGCTTCCAGAAGTATATGAGAGAAGATCAACTATGCTCATTTTCTGAGTTATTTATGAGTAGCTGGCAAAAGCCTTTTTACTTGCAGTTTTGTAGGAGTTACCTGACTTTTAGAATTCATGTGCTTAATAGGGCCAAAATTTATTGAGAAGTATGATAAAATCCTTGCATAAACAAGACGTAGATATATGCCTTTAACCATGTTTTCTGATAACAAAAATAATTTATTTTGCTATAGAAAATTTGGAGGATCTAGATAAGTTTAAAAGATAAAATAAAAGTCACGCATATTCGTGAACACATAATTGACGCTTATGTTTTGGTATTTAGTTCTAGTTTTATTTCAAAAGACTTGCTAAGATACATTTACAAATTTTTCTATGGGATGTCAAAGTAAATGATTAACTGTAGTCTTTATTCACAGTTTGTAAAATGAATGAATGCATCTAAAGGAGTTCATAAATTGAAAAAGCTACAATGGCTTTCATATTATCATCCCTAAGTGCCTCAAATATTTACACATGCTTAATCTGACAATTGTTCATTGCTATTGTTTCTTTTATTGTAAGTTGAGATTTCACACAAAAATATTTCCCTTCTGAATGTTGATTATGTTTAATCACTTTCTTATATCTTTACCAGAAATGTATTATGACTTTTGGATATTAAAAAATGTTAATACCTTCTTCTTAAAGATGTCTTTTGTGCAAAGTTAGTGCCTTTATTCTGAAGCATTCTCCATTTGTAGCTATTCTACTTTGAGATAATAATGGCTTGATTATCCAGAGTTCGTTGTCAGTAGCAAAGGAATTAATATTCTTAGATAGAAATTAATGTTTCTCCTATCGTCTTTCCAATATCCTAAACATGAATTTTTTTCTATTGTGATAAAATATATTTTCCTAAAAATCTTCTCATTTGTGAGTTATCTTCTACTGTTTGAATTTGCCTTTTAATCCAAAAATTGTAAAATAAAAACATTTATGAATGTCTCTTCAGTTTTTGTTGATATTGAACAGTTTAAAATATTTTAGGTATTTATAAAAGCGTAGACATAACTAAAATGCCACACATTTAAGAAGCTTTAAGGTATATTGATACAAAGTAAAATAAAACAGTACAAATTGATAGAATATTTTCATTAGAAATAGCAGAAAATAATTTTGCTTGGATTTCTTGACTGGCAGAGACTCTTTTAGGTTAAAGATGTTGATACTAATGATACTAAGTGGCAATTAATTAACAGCAACGTCATTTAGTGTTTGTTTACCTAGCCAAGTGGTCTGCTTAGTGACATATACATTATTTAAAAAAAGAAACCAAAAAACTCTTCTAGTCCTTAGAGTTCTAAGCTGGAACATTTGTATATAATGCTGTAAAGCGGCTTTTGTCTACTCCTGGATGATGCTATTATAGGACTTGAAATTACTGTAATCTAGATTTACCTCAGAGTTCTAAGAAAATTGCACACTATGCTATGTAAACCATGTGTCCATTTTCTCCTGGATTTAGGTCTTTACAAGATTTGAAAGTTAGTACATTTCTTTGATTTCTGTTTATTTTGTTCACCTTTTAGAAAAAATACTAGAATTTAGGCCTATTTAATATTAAAGTTGACGTTTAATTTTGAGTCACTGTTCTGTTCTTTAGTTCTTTCTATCCTAGTTTTAACAAGATTTCAAAAATATCCTGAGATATTACTAATTTAAATCTGGCAATTGTTTGTACTTAGAATTGTTTCATATGCTAGCAAAAATGCAAGAAATAACTTTTTTACCTAATTTGAGTAACATAATTTTATAACTATAAAGTTGTCGCCAAGGGTTCAAAATGAAATACTCCAATAGGGAAGACAGATTTATGTTTAGGGCCTTTGTAGTTCCCCCTCCCCCCTTTAACTCATACCAAACTTGAAGCTTTCACACTCTTCCTTTGGGCAAATCCCTCAGAAGCAGAATGTTTCAATTTTACACATTTTGTGTCAATTTTCCAGACAGAAAAACAGCCTCTAGACATTAGACGTTTTCCTACGGAAAGGCAGTTTCCTTAGTTTTATTTGATTACTATAAGTTAGGTTCCTGCTGATCGCTTAGACTTTAGTGGTTACCTGACTATTTGACAAAAAACATTTCCTTTCCTTTATTTAACCTTTGACTTTTGAATGTAAAAGTTTTATCAGCTCTATAGTGGAAGTAGAAGTGTGGGGGAACCGTCGTCTTACTACCACAAAATGGACTCATGACTTTATGTATATCTCTCTCTTTTGCCTTATGTCTTTATAGAAAATTAAGGAAATGATCTTACAATTAAATTTTAACTAATCTCCTGTACTTTGTTTTAAAATAATTGCTCATAATGTTTTACATTTATATATGTTGGCAAGACTACGAGAGTCACAGTTATTCTTTGTTAAGTTTTAAAAATTCAAGTGAAATGTCTTATTCACTTATTACAATATGTTGAGTAATTTTTTTTAACTTACTAGGATTTTTGTGTTCTGTTGTAAGAATATAGACTTTGACTCTCTTTGGGACTATAAATTTAGTGAAAAACATTTTAACATTTTACCTTATTGATAATCAGTTAAAATGAATTGCTTTGAACATACATTGTTTGAAAATTCCCTAAGAAACCACAAAATAAAGACTTGAAAATAACATTTCTTACTCTAGCAACATAAGCTTATATAACTTAGTGTTTTTTACCTGTGTGTGTGTGTGTGTGTGTGTGTGTGTGTGTTTCAAAATTTTTGGATATAATTTTCTTTTAAAAAATGATGTTATTTTTTGCCATATTAAATATATGGCAAAATGACTTAGAGTGTACATAGAGTATAGTTAAAATTGAGTATAATTAAAATTTAAGTCTAAATGACTTGAAGTGTACATAGAGTATAGTTAAAATTGGAATTGCTGGACTATTTTGTATACCCTGGATCATTTTCTTGTCAGATAAGAAAGTGAGTAGTCAGTAGGATTTACTGTTGAGCAGTTGCTGCTTACCAGGAGTTATGAATTCGGTTACCTATGTGGACCAGGTAAGGGACTCAAATGAGAGAAACTTGTTAGGTACCTAACAATAGGAAGTTGGGGTATGTATGGTGATCTGAATTGTACACGTCATACTCAAAGACAGAAGCCACAACTCAGCCCTAGGCATTTGTTGTGCAGTGAAAAATGTGTGGCCAGTATTACCAGTTCTTTTGATTTTTAAGAGGAACAAGAAGTCTGGATTTTTACAGTGAATTATCTCAGATTTGGAAGTTGGCAACTTATTTAATTAAACAACAACACAGTGTTAACCAAACAAAATATGCCCTTAGGTTAGACGTAGCCTGCAAATAGCCAGTTAGCACTCTTTGCTGTAGATGTTGTTTATTTACAACAGAAAATGTCCTTGCTTTCTTGACGTTTCTAGGAGCAATGGCTACGTTATAGATTAGTTCCACTTTTATATGTGGTGTTTTTATTAAAAAGTATGAATGATATGTGTTCTTTAAAAGGAGAAAGTTAATCACTGAGAGCCAGTATGTGTTTACAAAGAGAGCATTGTTTGTAACTAGACTTGGTTTAGTATGGTGATAGTACATACTGATGTATCAGGGAGTGCTGTGGTTGAAATTTGAGTCTGTTCTAATATTTCACAAACAAATTATGTATAGAGTGTTGGTTAGATGATATAATTATAAGTCTTTTGATTAGGTTAAATTTTCATACTTAGAATGTCGATAAATAATTGGTGTTATTTTGGGAGGCATCTTGAACACTTTTGCAAGCCATACCCTTTTCAAAATTTTTATTGACAGTGATGAACGTGGAAGGAATACCAAGCTAAAATTGTAAGGATTTACCAAAATGTTAGTTAAAAGAATCACATTGAATGGATCTTTATTTGCTGGGAAATTTGCCCCTATGAACAAACTGTAATTTAAAGGTCATAAAGGTAATGCTCTCGATATTAAATAAGCAGATGAATTTTGGAAGATAGAATTTGCTTCAGTGGATAGAACATATAGGCAGGCTGATTTAAGATTACAACAGAATGATTTTTGTCTCAGTTCATTTAGCTGCCTGAAATGCCTGGTCATTGAACATGTTTATTAAAAGGCTCGCTATATAGAAATACATGCCAAGATAGGGTGATAGACTGTCTGTGGCAGACCCCTGAGCATATATTACTCAGGTTGATTAGGGTTCTAATCCCAAGATTGCTATTCCATAGCTTTGTGACCCTAGATACATTGCTTTATCTTAGTTTAGTCAAGTATGTATCAAAGCATTAGTGTAAGAATTAAATGAGATAGTACATATAAGTATCCAACAAACTGTCATTCATATAGTTACTCCTTAAGTAATATTACTTCCTGCACTTCCAATTGTTTTAACACATAAATTCTGTGATTCTTAGATTCTGCTCTCAACCCCCAGATGGATGTATAACTAACTAGTGAGTTATACTCCCCAAATAGAAATAATAAAGTATTTTGGGGCCTTAGAGATGACTATGAGAAATATCCCATAAGAGTAAAGCTTATTTCTAAACAGTATTAGTTTAATTTATTGATGAAGTCATAGCCTGGTACCAGGATGATATTCAATAAAACTTATTATTCTTGGACATGTAAAAAACAGTAATAATTACGTAGATACCAAAATGCCTAGCACAAATAAAAATTGTTTAAAATTTTTAAAGTAACCTAAATATGGGTATATTAATCAATTATTTATTCAAAGACAAGGATATAATCTTACAGATAAATTATATTTATCTGTATAAATTAGCTTCTTAAGGAAAAATCTGGTTCTGATGTGCCTTCGCAATTTGACAGGAAATTAAATGGGGAAGATAATCAGTGAAAAACAATAATATAAAGTTCAGAAAACCAGAACATTGAAAGAAATGTTAAGAGTTTTTGGTCTAGAAAAGGAAAAAGATTATCTCACTTTCTAATAACATAATTATGATATATATGTAGATAGAGAAAAGTGTTGGTTTTATATATATATATATATTTTTTTGTTTGTTTGTTTGTTTTTATAGTAGACCAGGAAAGAAAAATTCAGGTTACCAAAGGCCTCACTTTATTTAAATAAGGTGAAAATGACAATGTAAGCATTAATAGGTAGACATGCAGCCACCTACAATCAATACATTTGGCTTTATTTAAAACTCCTTGAGTTGGATAGAAATAGACCAGCACATTTTTTGAATAGATTAGGTCTCATCTTATCTGAATTTTTAGGTCGGAACTTCAGTACACATTGAAATTGTCTGGAAATAGCAATTTCTTTGGGCTATTAAAAGTTGAAATGTGAGTTTGAAATGACTACAATTGAAAGCAATTGTGCTCTAAGGATTATGTGTCCTGGTAGAAGGAGATTTGGCATGAAAACTATTTCTTTGCATTATCATGAATGCAGAAACTGTGGTGTACTGATTTTCGTTATATTTAGATAATAATATAACAGTATTAGTAATTTTTAAGGGTTTTATTTGTAAGTGGAAGATATACATAGTGAAATAGCCATCTAAGCACTGGGGCTTGAAGAATTAAGTAATTTAAATAGGAAAATTGAGATTACCAATAGTAATTTCTAATGTTCAGATTCCTCAAAAGCTGTCACAGATGTGTCACACACCTGTCCAGATTTTTCCAGGCTTCCAGGCAAAGTTGTCAATATGCTTATTGTAAACACCCCGTTCTAGCATCTCCCTCCTAGAGCCTTCATCCTGTTTCAGTCTGAACTGGTTGCTCTCGAGGCCTTTGCACAACTGTTCTTCCTAGGTCTTAGATTTCTTGCCTCCTACATCTGTGTATTCCTTCTTTTACATCTCCTTTATTTTGTTTTAGCCATCCTTTAGGATGTCTTAGGAGGTGAAGTTTTGAGTCCTTGCCTGACTGAAAATGCTGTTAATCTGTCGTCACACTTTATTGATAGTTTGTCTGGACATAGAAGTCTTGAGTGTGAAGAATTTAACCTCTGTATTTTGAAGGCATTATCTTTTAAGTTTCATTATTGCTGTTGAGAGGTTTGATGACATTTTTGAACTTGATCCCTTTGTTTGTTACTTGTTTGTTTGGAAACTCTTAGGCACTCTTCTATCCCTTGTTTTGGAATTTCACAGTGATACTCTGGTTTGGAGCATTCTTTGTGCTGTTCATTCACTCATTCTTTCAGTCTGGAGACTCACGTCTGAAGTTCTGGGAAAATTTCCAGTAATTCTTTAAAAGAAACTTTCATTCATTTACTTCCTCTATTTTTTCTTTATGGAATGACTATAGCTACATGATAGTTGAGATTGATGGCCTGATAGTGTAATATTTTTTCTCTTATTATCTTTTTTGTTACGAGCGTAAATTATTATTATTTGTTGTACTCTAATTTCTGGGATACATGTGCAGAACATACAGGTTTGTTACATTGGTATACACTTGCCATGGTGGTTTGCTGCTACAAAGAGAATAAAATACCTAGGAATACAACTTACAAGGATTGTTTATCTTTTTATTCTAGTTTCTGGGAGATTTTCTGGAGTTATCATCTAAACTTTCTATTGATTTTAATTTTTTTCAGACTTTAGAATTTCTTAAAACTCTTTCTTCCTATCTAAAATTTTCTATTTTTACTTTTTAGAAAAGTTTAGTTTCGTCTAATAGCCTCCTGCTCTTAATTCAGCTCTAAGGATATTAAATATAAGTTTTGGAGTTCTCTTCAGCTGTTTGAATTGTCTCTGTTTTCTTGTAGTTCTTTTTATGTTGTTCAATATAAACATCATTTTGTATTTGTGTTTCCTCAGATATCTGGTGGTTGGCTATTAATTTGTATTCAAAAGGAAGGTATTAAACTGAATTGGAAACATTGCATGTGGGTTTCATTCCAAGAAAATAGGACTTCAAGGGGCTTTTTTCTTTGAGATACTGTTAAATCAGTGTTTCAGAACTCTGTGGGGAGCACTTCTGCTGGTCCTTTTCCTTTCTAATGGCATTTAGGTTTTGGTTTCCTTTCTTCTGCTGTTAGTTATCTGTCTGTTTACCCTATTTACAAAGTCATCCACCTGCATTGCTATTGTTTTTTCCTCCATTTTGCTTGTTTTCATTAATATATACCCTTTCTATTAATTTATTGTCATTTTATAGTTATTTCCAGAGGACACAGAGATAAATACATACAGTCAATATGTTAGATTTAACCAGAGTTGGGTAGATATTTTAAAGTATCATGTGAATTTTCATGTCATTACTTAGTATTTATAATTATAATTTTAAATAACTCTATAATTTTATGCTGAGTAAAGATACTGTAGTTTACCTAATGTCCTTTTTTATTACTACTTTCAGTTTCTGATTCAAAAGGCATCATTCATAGTCACTAACAAATCAGACATCATATGAAAAAAATCCTGTTAGAATCCTGTTTTCTACGTTCTACTTACTGATTTTTAAATTTTACATGTTATGTGTATGTACTATTAATCTGTATACAATTATGTAGTAAAAGCATCACAATATTTTCTCTTAAAAGTACCATGTTAATGCTTTGAAGAAAAGTAATGAGTATTTGTCAATTGATAATTAACAACAATGTATTTTGTGATTTCCTCTTATTCTACATGAAAAGTGTACAGTTTAACATTAAAATCTTTAGACATTTAAAATATACTAATAGTTTAATTTTTAATAAGGAATGTAGATTTTGTTTTATATAAATGATTTTTAGATTTAATATTTAGCTATCATAAAAATTATACTTTTATCTAGTACAATGAATTAAATTTTGAATTATGTTTGGTTTTGATATATAAGCCATTTAAAATTTTTTGTAATTTTTAGAATAGTCTTTTTGATATTTGTATTGAGTTATTTTGAAATTTGCCATCATTCTTAAACATCATTTCTGAAGAACTGAAAAACACATAGTTCTGTTGTATTATATACTCCAACATTTTAAAAGGAGATATTTTTAATCTTTTGTTTTAAAAGCTTTTTAAAATTAGTTTTTTTTTTAAATTTATTTATTATTATTATACTTTAAGTTGTAGGGTAAATGTGCATAACGTGCAGGTTTGTTACATATGTGTACTTGTGCCATGTTGCTGTGCTGCACCCATCAACTCGTCAGCACCCATCAACTCGTCATTTACATCAGGTATAACTCCCAATGCAATCCCTCCCCCCTCCCCCCTCCCCATGATAGGCCCCGGTGTGTGATGTTCCCCTTCCTGAGTCCATACGACCCAGCCATCCCATTACTGGGTATATACCCAAAGGATTATAAATTATGCTGCTATAAAGACACATGCACACGTATGTTTATTGCGGCACTATTCACAATAGCAAAGACTTGGAATCAACCCAAATGTCCATCAGTGACAGATTGAATTAAGAAAATGTGGCACATATACACCATGGAATACTATGCAGCCAGGGACATGGATGCAGCTGGAAACCATCATTCTTAGCAAACTATCACAAGAACAGAAAACCAAACACTGCATGTTCTCACTCATAGGTGGGAACTGAAAAATAAAATTAGTTTTTATGTGATTTTTTTTAACAATGGTTAATTTTTATCCTATGCATGCTTTTATTGAATACCATGAAAATAATTTTAGATATTGCTGATATAAAATAGAAGTATGTAATGAACAACTTTTTAAATAGAACTCTGGATTCTGATTTGTTTTATGAAAACTAGTAATAAATAATATGTAAAACTTCGCTGAAAAAGTAAAGAAAATGGGTATAGTTCTTTTTTGACCTCAGGATTAACCTGTTTGAATTAATATGAATTAAATGTTTATGTTGTCTGTTTTCTGATTCTGAATTTTATGTATATACATTTTAAAATAATTCTTTTACAGTTACCTTCCCTGGTTTGAAGTGTATTACAAGCTTCTAAATACTCTTGCAGATTACTTGGCTAAGGAACTGGTAAGCTATTTTTTCCCCATTTTTAAATTGTGGTAAAATATTTATAAAACAAAACTTACCATTTTAACCATTTTTAAGTGTAAAGTTTTGTGACATTAAGTACATTAATGCTGATCTGCAATCATCAATACAATACATCTTTTTTTCCTTGCCTATCTAAAACTCTGTCTGTACCCATTAAACAATATCTACTTATTCCTCCCCAACCCTCACCATCCATGGCAACCACTGTTGTATCATCTGTATGAATTTGAATACCCTCTGTATCTCATATAAGTGGACTCACACAGTATTTGTCCTTATGTGCCAAGTGACTGGCTTGTTTCATTTAACATAATGTCTTCAAGATTCATCTATGTTGTAGCATGTGTCAGATTTTTTTTCTTTTTGAGACTGTGTATGAATACACCAGTTGTTCATTCATTCTTCTGTCAGTGGTCACTGGGGGTGCTTCCTCTACTTTTTGGCTATTGTGAATAATACAGCTATGAAAATGTTTGTACAAATAATGTTCCAGCCTTTGAGTTCAATTCTTTTGGGTAGATACCTAAAAGTGGAATTACTAGGTAGTAGGGTAATTCTGCGTTTAATTTTTTGAGGAATCATGAGAGCATTTTTCCACAGTGGTCACACTATTTTGCATTCCCATCAGTAACGTACAAGGTTCCGTTTTCCTCACAATCTTGCCAATACTTGTTCTTTTTTTTTCTTTTTTGTTTAATAGCGTCATAATATGTGTGCAAAGTGGTGTATTATGGTTTTAATTTGCATTTCCTTAATGATTAGTAACACTGGACATTTACTTGCCATTTTTATATCTTCTTTGGAGAAGGTCTTTAATTGTGCAGACAGAAAATTACAACCCAGGGTAAATGCTCTGGGGACACAACAAGCATCACCTAAGTCAACCTGGAGAGTCAGGAAAAGTCTCTAGAGGAGTACTTGTTGGAAGTCTTCTATCTCTGTGTCTCCAATAGCAAATAGGTATTGAGTCAAAAGTTGTAGAAGGTCTATTCAAGTCCTTTGCCCATTTTAAAATCATGCTGCATTTTTTGTTGATGAATTGTAGGAGTTCTTCATATAGTCAAATATTCATTTCTTATTAGATAGATGATTTGCGAGTATTCTATCCCAATCCATGGTTTGCCTGCCCTTTTGTTCTTTTGGTAGTGTTACTTGATGCACTAAAGTTGTTAATTTTAATGAAGTCCAGTTTATCTGCTTTTTCTTTTGTTACGTGTGTTTTTGTGTCATATCCAAGAAATCTTTTCCAAATTCAGTGTTTCAAAGCTTTCTTCATATGTTTTCTTCTAAGAATTTTATAGTTTTAGCTCTCAATAAAAGTCTGTATGCTTTTTTTTTCTTAAAAATAGAAATAAAAGCTGAAGTTTGCTTTTGAATGAACAAACTTCTCTGGGATAATGATTTAAAAATTTTTCCCTTAATCTTTGATTCTAAAAAAAATTTTTTTTGGAGACAGAGTCTTGCTCTGTTGCTCAGAGCTGGAGCGCTGTGGTGCAATCATCAGTCACTGCAGCTTCAGTCTCCTAGGATCAAGCAATCCACTCACCTCATTCTTTCAGTTAGCTGGAACTATGGGTGGGTGCCACCACAAATAGCTAATTTTTAAATTGTTTTGTACAGATAGATTCTCACTATGTTGCTTAGGCTGGTCTCAAATTCTTGGCCTCAAGGGATCTTCCTGCCTCTGCTTCCCATCTACCAAGCCTAGCCGTTCTTTGATGTTTTTAACAAGAGCTAATTTACTAAAATATTAGCTATGCTATTTGATACAATTTAATTGAAATAAAATATGTTTTTAAAATTCTTTATAATTGTCTATTATCTATTAATTTTTACATTTAGGGTGTGCTTTCCATTCACTTGTTATCTGTTTAAATTCTTATATGGTACTCTGTCACTCTTGACATTGTGTTTTTCTTGATTTCCCTGACATTGTCTCTTCTTCGTTTTACTTACGTCCTCAGCTTCTCTCTTGGGCCTTTTTTCTCCATCTACACCTAAAATTTTCATGTTATTTATGTTATAGTCTTGATTCTCTTTTCTCTAGGTACTATTTATGAGTATTTCAGACACACTCTTTGTCTGCATACCACTCTTTTCTGTTTAAGATGAACTTTCTGGAAGCTGATGTTATTCCACTGCTTACAATCGCTTCATAGTCTCCTCTTTTTCTTAGAATAAAATTTAAACTTGTTTGCAGCATGACGTATAATAACTTTATGATCTGGCATCTGACCTTCTCTTTGGATTAATCTACTCCCGCTCATCTGCTGCACATAATGTACTATCTAATTATTTTGAGCCACTAAAATTTCCCAGAACATAACTCTATACAGTTGTCTGTCAAGATTACAAACCACTCACTAATTGCTACTGGTAGAATACTTGTCTTTTAAGAGTTAATGTAGCTATCTTTTGAAACAAACCTAATGTCAGCACAGGTACTTCTCTAGAGACTTTTCCTGACTCTCCAGGTTAAGTTAGGTGATACTTTCTGTAGGTTTCCAGAGCATTTACACTGGGTTATAACTGTGTCTGCACAAGTAAAGTAATAATTGAGAGATGGAACTGTTCTATCTCTGTGTCTCCCATAGCAAATAGATATTGAGTCAAAAGGTGTAGAATAAGTAAAAATACGTTAGAAAGTTTCAAATATTCAGTTTTTGGATCTCCATTTTATAATTGTAGAAACTAATATCCAGCTATTGTGACTTTTTTGTTCACTGGATTCTGTATGCCAGTGCTTTAAAGGCAATCATCGACAAAATTGTTGATGGAGTTTTTAAAATAGGAATATAGTAAGACAGCATGTTATTTTCCTCACCCTAAATTTTTCCATAGGAAAAGCTTATTTTCAGCTTTTCAGTATACAATCATTTATTTCTTTACATCATTTTAAAAGTTCTATTGACTGAATCTGGAGCAAAATATCCTCCTGGGCATAGTATTTTGAGTTTTTATTTAATTTTTAAAAATTATATAGCCTTGGTAGATACAGTTCAATTAAAATGGTATAGACATTTCTGTCTGCCCAGTATGGTGAAACAGGCACTATGTTAAACATGGATACAGACTAGATTTGAAAATAAGCTTGTAAGAATACAAATTAATGGTTTTAATAAATCAGCTGAAATCCTTCATTTGCCTTAAGTGGTGGTGGTCCCAAATAAAGGTGAGTGTGGTCACCTTAGAATTAAAATCTTTATAAATGTTCCCAGGAAGCTTAATGCAGTATTGGTAGTACAAATGTAACTGGACTTTTGGCAATGTGGTTTGAACCCTGAAATCCTGGATTTAAATTCTACTTTTTTTTTTTTTTTTTTGAGACGGAGTCATGCTCTATCCCCTAGGCTGAAGTGCAGTGGTACAATCTCATCTCACTGCAACCTCCACCTCCTGGGTTCAAGCGATTCTTCTGCCTCACTCTCCCAAGTAGCTGGGACTACAGGCATGCACCACCACGCCTGGCTAATTTTTATATTTTTAGTAGAGACAGAGTTTCACTGTATTGGCCAGGCTGATCTCAAACTCCTGACCTCTTGATCCACCCACCTCGGCCCACCAAAGTGCTGAGGATTACAGGTGGGAGCCACCACTCCCGGCCTAAGTTTTATTTTCTAATACCCTTGTGACTTTGATTAAAGTACAGTGTTTATAAGTCAGATAATCAGTTCTGTCACTTGGAAAGTAAGGGAGGTATTATTTATATAAATAGGATTTAAATGTGTTATTAATAAATTAAGGTAGTCCTTTTACTCTTCTAAATTTGTCAACCAAATTTTTTATAACGTAATTGCATGTTTTAATGTCTGTCAAAAGTCTAGTTGTTTACGTGTATGTGTTCATGCATGTAAATATTTTTCTCTATGTATTTGATTGCTTAATTCTATGAAGTATATGTTAACATCATTTTACAGTTGAATAATTTTATGTTGAAGCTGTGCAGTCATTCACTTGCCTAAGAAAATAAAACTGGAAATACAACTATTTATTTTTTTGCAATCAAAAGTCAAAACCAGAATTCTGGTTAAATTATTCATGATAATTTCTTGTTCTTTGTTTTTGTGAATGTACATGTGGAATTCACATTAATTATATTACTTGTCCAAATTTTGAATACTTTTCCTTTATTTAGTAACTTTTAGTAACTCTTACTGATAAATTATTACTATCTCCATAATGTGTATCATTTTTTTTCCCTGATGCCATCAGTAATACTGGAATACGTAAAAGAAAATAGCTATAAGCAAATTTATATAATTTTGGCTTTCTGAGAAGAAGAAATAGGGGAGGTTCAATTTGTGTTCCTTAGAGGAAGAAATATTACAAGTTTATAGCATTAATTAAACCAGAAGTAAATCTGGAATTGTAGTACTTTTTTCTGTTCATTTCTAATTCACTGCCATGGGTTATTTAAATAACGTTTACAGTTCAAGTTATCCTTACCTGATCAATGTAAGAGAGTGCAACAGATTTTTAAAAACTAGTCTAAAAATTTTTGTACCTGTAGGAATTTTGTATAAACAGAGTATCAATATGTTCCACAATTTTCTATGGTGCACTTCATTGTTTAACAGCCCAAGAGATAAATTGTTTATTTCGCAGTCCTTCTACAAGGTAATTCTAAGACATAACTATATGAGTCTTTTTTACAAAGGTGATTGGTGTTATCTATAGTATTCTCTGATACATTTTGTTGTTTAAATGATCAAGAGATAAATTGTTTATGGCTTTTCATGTTATTCTGAAGAGTATTTCAAATAGGTAGTTTTGAATGAATACTTTTGAAAGTAGTTACAGAGATCTGATTTATTAAGTTTTGGTATAAATATATAGACAAGGCATAAGAAAGATCGTGAGAAGTCTAAGTCTCATATCCACACTTACTAAAATTGCTAACTTCTCTGAACAATTGCCTTTTCCTTTGATTTATTCTCTCCAACATGAAAATAGAGAATAAGGATAATTATGTCTATAAAAATCTTTGTGTATTTATTACTGGATTTGTAGTGTGTGATGCAGAAAAATTGAGGGTGCACATCAAGGCACATTATTATTATACAAATCCTATGAAGTACATTTGCTCTATGTTTTATTTAATCCCATTTATTGTGGATCATGTAGTGACCAGTAGCAATGTAGAAAAGAAATATTTAGAATAACCTGTATATTCCATTTTAGTGCAATAATCTTACTTAAATTGTTTCTATTCCTTAAAAATTGCTTTGGGATTTTAAAATGAAAATGGAAAATGAGAGTACTCTGTGATCTGATAAAAAGTTGTATTACTATTTTTATTCAATCCCATTGTTCTTACTGGATTTAATGATTTAGATAATTTCCTTTTATAGCATTAGTATATTTTGTAATAACTAAGTTTTTCAAATACACATTTATACTAAATAGAAATATTGCCATTTTTCTTCTGGATAAAGGAATTTAAATATGTTTTCATATTTATTAGACTCACATATTTCAATTTCAGTTATTTGAAATGTTTCTGTGGAAAACATTTATATAAAATATGTCAAATATGAAAAGCCACAGTAGACTATTTTATCAAGTAGTTTTAATTGCAGTTGCTTGGTATATGTTTTATTTATAAAATGTACTTTTTCTTTTGCCCTAGGAAAATGATTTGAATGAAACTCTCAAATCACTGTATAACCACCCAGTACCAAAGGCAAATACTCCTGTAAATTTGAGTGTGGTAAGTATTCAATCAGTAATTGTTTTTGGGAGTCATAGCTATGTCTCAATTTCGTTAAGAGCATGTGAACCTTCAGGCAATTCTTTGCCAAGTCATCTCTGCTTCCAGGAAAACTTCATTGCTAGCACTAACATAACAAGGTGATAATATTGTGTATTTTTAACGTGCTGTAACTATCATAACTTGATATATTGGGTGTGTATTTTTATAATTTTGTTAAATTATTGAATTTAAAAAATTTTATTATAAACTAAAAGTGACCAAATCTATGAGGATATTTCACTTCTAAGAAACATTGATTTGGCTGGGCACGGTGGTTCACGCCTGTAATCCCAGCACTTTGAGAGGCCGAGGCGAGTGGATCACGAGGTCAGGAGATTGAGACCATCCTGGCTAACACGGTGAAACCGCGTCTCTACTAAAAATACAAAAAATTAGCCAGGCGTGGTGGCGGGCGCCTGTAGTCTCAGCCACTCGGGAGGCTGAGGCAGGAGAATGGCATGAACCTGGGAGGCGGAGCTTGCAGTGAGCCGAGATCGCGCCACTGCACCACTGCACTCCAGCCTGGGAGACAGAGCTAGACTCCATCTCAAAACAAAGAAAAAAAAGAAACATTGATTTTCAGGTGAAATTTGTGCATAATAAAGGAATATACGCACATGCTTAATAACCCTCCTAAAATGAAAACAGTACTTAGTAAGAATAGAAAATGACATATAACATATAAATATGTGACAAAAATTTTGGGTGAAAAGTTTTGTCGTCTTTCTCTATACATTAATGTATCTTCTGGTATTATCACAAACTACTGGAAATATGATTGAATTGCTGTTTGTCAGACAGCAAGCCTGAGACGGGATTTATTGTACTATTGAAACTTTTTAACGAAGTGTACCATCTGTATATAAAAACACTCATGTTGTGGGAGTTTTTGTAAATGCCCAAAGTTCAAGATAATAAAATATGGATATTTTTATTAATTTTCCTCATGGATTTGGCATATGGGCTAGACTATTAAAATTTATTTATATTAATTTTTTTCTTCTAAAATAAACTTTTCTTAATAAAGAAGAAAAGTATAATGTTGCAAGAGAAAATGAGAGAAAAGCTAACTGAAAGTATATATAATAATAAGTCTTCTGTGTTTTTATGAGACAGGGAAGTTGTTACTATATTTTCTTTGGTAATAGCTTTCCTCTTTTTAAAAATTAATTAATTTTAAAATTTTTCCCTAAGTTATTGGGGTCCAGGTGGTATTTGGTTACATGAGTAAGTTCTTTAGTGGTGGTTTGTGATATTTTGGTGCACCCATCACCCTAGCAGCGTACACTACACCATATTTGTAGCCTTTATCCCTCACCCTCCCTCCCACTCTTCCCCTCAAGTCCCCAAAGTCCATTATATCATTCTTATGCTTTTGCATCCTCATATCTTAGCTTCCACATATCATTGAGAACATACAATGTTTGGTTTTCCATTCCTGAGGTACTTCACTTAAAATAATAGTCTCCAGTCTCATCCAGGTCGCTACAAATGCTGTTAACTCATTCCTTTTTATGGCTGAGTAGTATCACAGTTTCTTTATCCACTTGTTGATTGCTGAACATTTGGGTTGATTGCACGATTTTGCAGTTGTGAATTGTGCTGCTACAAACAGGCGTGTGCAAGTATCTTTTTCATTTAATGACCTTTTTCCTCTTGATAGATACCCAGCACTGGGATTGCTAGATCAAATGGTAGTTCTACTTTTAGTGCTGGAAGGAATCTCAACACTGTTTTCCATAGTGGCTGTACTAGTTTATATTCCCCCCAGCAGTGTAGAAGTGTTCTCTGATCACCGCATCCAGGCCAACATCTATTATTGATGCAGATGCAGTGATCAGATGATCAGTTTAATATTTGTTTAGTAGATGTGTGAGGATCATATTTTGGGATAACTACATGTTTAAGGAGTTTTAAACGTTGAAAAATTGTGTTTTATTGCTGTTTGCTAAATAATATGGTGGCTGATGTTTGCAGAAGTATTTTGATTTTTTGATTATGGCCTTTCTTGCAAAAGTAGGGTGGCATCACATTGTGGTTTTGATTTGCATTTCCCTGATTCATTAGTGATGTTGAGCTTTTTTTTCCACATGTTTCTTGGTCGTTTGAATATCTTCTTTTGAGAATTGTCTATTCATGTCCTTAGCTCACTTTTTAATGGGATTGTTTCTTCTTACTTATTTGTTTGAATTCATTGTAGATTCTCGACAGTAGTCCTTTGTCAGATGTATGGACTGTGAAAATTTTCTCCCATTCTGTGTGTTGTCTGTTTCCTCTGCTTACTGCACCTTTTGCCCTGCAAAAGCTCTTTAGTTTAATTAAGTCCAAACTATTTATCTTTATTTTTATTGCATTTGTTTTTGGTTTCTTGGTCATGAAATCCTTGCCTAAGCCAATGTCTAGAAGGGTTTTTCCAATGTTATATTCTAGAATTTTTATAGTTTCAGATCTTAGATTTAAGTCCTTAATCCATCTTGAATTGGTTTTTGTATAAGCTGAGAGATGAGGATCCAGTTTCATTCTCCTACATGTGGCTAGCCAATTATCTCAGCATCATTTGTTGAAAAGGGTGTCATTTCTCTGCTTTATGTTTTTGTCTGCTTTGTCAAAGATCAGTTGGCTGTTAGTATTTGGGTTTATTTCTGGGTTCTCTATTCTGTTTCATTGGTCCATGTATCTTACCCAAATTTCATCCTGTGATTTCATGTCATAGTAGTGTTCTCTTACATTATTCCATTCTTTAACCACTACTATTTTGTAGTAGACTAAGGTGGTTAGCACCTTAGTTCTGTTGCTTAGTACTTCAAAGAGTTCTTAGTCTAGAGCCTCTCCTTCCAGTCCTTTCTACAAAAGACTGTCAGATTACACTTAGTTAAACTATATAAAGTCCCCTGCTGAAAACCTTTTGTAGCTTCCCCTTTTCTATAAAAGTTGTCCAAACTTTGACCATGCTTTCAGGACCATTCATTTCTTAGATTCAATCCAACTTTCCATTTTCCCCCTGTATTCTGGTCACGTTGTTTTGTTCAGCTTCTTGAATGAACATCATGCTTTCCTTTTGGACTAAAGCCTCTTTGTTGACTGTGTCGTTAGTCTAGAACTTGCTCAGTCTTCAACTTTGTGAAACCTCTTGTCATACAACTTAACGTGTTTTTTCTTTCCCGTGGCCCTCGCTGCTGCTTTATGTCTGCATCTTCTTTTGTTGCACACTGTCAAAGTGGAAAGGTTTAATAGTCATTTGTAGACTGGGTGATAAAAAGCTAAGAATAACCTGGAATTTTTAACCCAAATTTAAGAGTCAGCAGCGGACATAGTTGTAGCTATTTGAAGGATAAAATATAGAAGAGCATAGAACAGAGGCTAAGTTCTAATTGCCCAGATAGGCTGTAGGGAAAAAGAAAGGAGATCCAGTGAAAGAACTGGGGGAAAGAGCAGTTAAGAAGAAACTTAGACTTACAGGTCACTGACACCCAAAGAATGCAAGGTTTGTGCTCAGTGGAAATACAGTAGAAATGCCAAGGGAAAGGTCAAGGAGAATAAAGAAGAGCCTGGTATTTTCCAAAAAAATGACCATTTCTCTTTGAAAGTGTTATATTTATAAAATGATTCTAATACTATTAAAGAGTTAAGGAAAATAAAGGTGCTAAGACAATGGAGGTGGCATTAATGAGAAATACAAATGTGTTCTCCCTTTAAATTTGAGTATCATATTTGTTCAGGGGTAAATAAATATCTTACAAAAATACATCTCAAAAATACCAGCTATTGAAACACTTCTTCTTTATTAATAAGAATCATAAATTAAAGATTTCTACACCTTTTTACCTATGATAAGAAGATTTTAGGTTAGGTCACAGTCACTAAATGTGTAATGTTAGCCAAGAAAGTTAATGTCTTTAGATGATCCTTTTTTTCCACTTGAGAAATTGAGCATGTCAACTTTTCAGAAAGTTGTTTTAGTAATCAAATAAAATGATATGTCTGGATGTACCATGAAGAACTATTCAGGTGTTGGTTGTAGTAAATTGAAGTTTCATCCCATCTGGAGAAAATACTTTCTTCTGAAATAACTAAATTGTAGCTGAAATAATCTTGTCAAAGGAAATTGAGTGACTGTGTTCTGTTCCTATGTATAATAGTTATTTCCATAATTAAACCTTCTTATATGCACTTGAATTAATAGTCTGATAGTTTCAAGTCTTGTATAACTATTCTAAAGTTACAATTTTTTTTTTTTTTTGAAGTGGAGTTTTGCTCTTGTTGCCCAGGCTGGAAAGCAATGGCGCGATCTCGGCTCAGTGCAAACTCCACCTCCGGTTTTGAGCGATTCTCCTGCCTCGGCCTCCCAAGTAGCTGGAATTACAGGTGCCCACCACCACACCGGGCTAATTTTGTATTTTTAGTAGAGATGGGGTTCCACCATGTTGGTCAGGCTGGTCTCAAACTCTTGACCTCAGGTATTCTACCCGCCTTGGCCTCCCAAAGTGCTGGAATTACAGGCGTGAGCCACTGCACCCAGCCTAGTTATAATATCTTAAGTATTGATAAAATCAGCTGTTATGTTTGTTTACCATGATTAATTAATTGCATTTGACTTCAATAACAGACTCCTAAAGTAATGTATCTGGTGTTATGCTGTTAAATAAGTGGCAAATTGGGGACTAGGACACTTGTCTTCAGCTACTAGAGGAAATTTTAGTTTTATGATGCCAGATTAAAATGAATGATTATGGAAGTTTTTCTTCCTGTACAAGTGGATAATGGCCACTAGTAATCAGAGATTTTTATAAAAAGTTAATGTCTAATGAGAATGCTTTTTTTGAAACATTTCAAAATCATTAAATATCCACAGCATTCTCTACTCTTGTAATATGAAAATACTTTCATTAGGATTTTTCTAGCATAAAATTAGTAAATCAGCATTTAAAATAATATTTATAATTAATGTTATTCAAGTGCTTTTTCGTGGCTAATTTGGCTACATGGGTTTGTCTCAGTTACACAGCGAATTGTTGTGTAAGCTTCTCCCATGAAAGTAAGATACTCATTTTTTTCTCTCATATATTATAAGAACCGAGAGATATTTATTGCCTGTGAGCAAGTTCTGAAAGATCAGCCTGCTCTAATACCGGTGAGTTAAAAGGACATTGGCTTCTAAAAATCACTATTAAATAGGAAAAATAATCACTTATTTCACTATGCCTTTAAGCTTCACTCCAGCCCTTTGGGAAGTGGTAAATTTGACTCTTTTAAGAAAATTAATCATTTGGAATATACAGTATTTTCTGTTTGTACTATCTTTTAAAGCATAGTTTTGTGAAATATAGTACTATTAAAAACCATTCCAAATAAAAGTAGCTTATAGAGACCAAAATCTATGCATATTCTCCATTTTCAATAGTAGTAATTTTAAAGTATATTCACAGCATGAGATTTGTCACATTTTTTGGTCTCAAGATCACAAAAGATCTTGTGATTTATCTCCTATTGTTCTTCTACCCTGGAAAATTATACATTATGACTGTGTTAACTAGCCTTGTTCTGACTAGTTCAACTGTGCTCAAATACTGGCCAAAATGTTTCTTTTCTAATCATTAATAAGAAGATAGTATTAAATATGTCCTTATGTGATTAAGATATTAAAATAATTTTGAAGATTAATATGAACAGAAAATAAAACATTTTTTGATGATTAAGTTGCACTTTGATTCTGGGTGGTCAAATTTGGGAACATGGGAAACATGAAGGCATATACACACATTGTACTCTATGTAAGTATTGTGATGAACTGTTTTACTTCTTTAAACATTGTAGAAGCTCATAAATATTTGTTTGGCAGATGTGTAACGATCATATTCTGGGACTACTACATGTTTAAGAAGTTTTAAACATTGAAAAATTATGTTTTATTGCTATTTGCTAAATAATAGGGTTGTTGATGTTTACAAAAGAGATTTGTTGTGACTTACCATAGAAACTCAGGAATATTAATAGATTTTGATATATTTGGTTAGCAAGCTTTAATTTTTCCAGTCTACCTCAACTAAATGTGTTTTAATAATATGTATGTTTATATGTATGCATAGGTGTGTATGTCTATATATACTATATATACACACACACGTAGGTATATATGTACAAAATAAACCTTTCAGTAATATACTCTTTTTTTGCCTTAACGATTTTTTCCTATTTTTATTTTAATTTTAAGGTCAAATATTTTTAAACAAGTCTTAACTTTTTGTATGGTAATGCAATTGTTAAATCTCATATAAACCCACTAACTCATTTAAGAGTCTCTCAAATTCAACAAATCCTGAATATCATTCAATGGCATTTATTAATTTACTCAATATATTTTTTTCTGATTTTCATTACAAATTATATGCTACCAATTTTAATTATCTTTCATATGTGATTTATTTTTGTTGATTAGCATTCCTACTTCATTGCTCCTGATGTAACTGGACTCCCAACAATACCTGAGAGTGTAAGTTTTCTATTTTCTACTTTAATTATTCCTATATTATGAATTTTATTTATTTTGGTCTCACTGTGCATTTTTGTATAGAGAAATAGAATACATTGTAATTATCTGTGTTTGTGAGAAATAATGAAGAAATAAGGAATAATGATATTATTTTCTTTTCTTCTTTATATGTCTGCCCCTTTACCACCTTCTTAGTATCTGGTTGTAGATAAGGAAAATTAAGGACAATAATAGAAGGAAAACTATTTCTGTCATTTTTAGGTAGGATCATATATATTCAGTTAGGTCTTCAGCTTCACTGTATATGATAGAAGGGATATCATAGGACATGGCTTCTACTTGTGGAGAAGAATTCTAGCAATGGGAAATGTCTTCACACAAATTGTTATTTTAGTGAAATTGACATAGTATTTTTATATTCCTTCTATATAATGCTTCAAATCATAGATGAACCGTTCTTAAGTTCCTGATTTTAATTTAAAGTAATACATATCTTGCAAGGTTTGATGGCTATTGTAAGAAATTATAAAAATTGCTAAAATTTGCATTTTATTTCAAGTCCTAATTCTAGCCATACTAGAAATATTTTCAGTATTTTAATAGTTATTACAAATTAGTATTTGTAGAAATGTCTACATAGATAAGTAGAAGTAACAAATATGCTTTTATGATTTTTGGATAACTGTGAAAATGAAATATTCCCTTATGTAATTTTTATTCAGCTTCCCTTGGAAAGTTAAAATGAATCAGTAGGAATAATTCGATCAAAAGTAAAGGAAAAACCAGCAGGAAAAAAGTATTTCAATAAATACTTATTATTTACTTTGGGATTCTATTGTTTTTCCAAATGTTTTCAAACCTACTGAGTGATTTCTAAAAGCATGTGGTTAGTGAAGGAAGTCCAAGAAGACAATCGTAAATTGTCTAATATCAAACCAACACTATCAATGGTGTTTTCAGTACAGATGGTTCCAAAAAACCCTTATGAAAAGCTATGCATTAAGTTTCTTGTATGGGCCTGAGATAGATCATCAAAGCTCTCTGGTTATATAATAGATCCTAAAGTCATGACTGCTGTACATTGTGGGCCAGGTACTCCCTGCTGATGTTTTCTTTAAGGCTGACTGACCATGCTTTGACTTATATGACCCTTGTCCCTTCACTTCAGAGTTTCAAAGTCAAATTTGCTTCCTTCTACTCACTCTCCTATTTAGCTTTCTCTTACATTTACTAACAAACAGCTAATAGCTCGATTTAACAAATGTCACATTTTAAAAAGAAGATTGCTTTGAAAGTTTCAAAGAAACAAACATTCAAAGGAAAAACTGCCACTGAGAATATATATTTTTACATATCTATTAACATGTTTTGTTTTGCAAAAAGTCCTGTTTAGGGAAACGAAAGCAAGAGAATAAGCATAAGGCAGCACCCTATGTTGAGAAATAATTCCCCATCTAAAAATTACCTTTCTTTTAGATTATAGGGAATATACTAATCTTGAATGACTTGAATTTTTGTATGGAGAGTTGCATTGGAAGGTGAGAAAGAAAGGAATAAACCTCTTCCCACCAAATTCAACATCACCCACTGATAGTTACAGGTTCTATTGTTGTGCTCTGTCATGATTACCAATTTGTGATGGTAAAGTTTCTACCTTCTGGAAATAGAAGAAATAATTGGATTTCTTATATTCTTGCCCAACTAAAAGTTTTAGCCTACTAGGTCATAGCCCACCTGATACTACAGTTTTTGTTTGTTATATCGTATTCAATCCCTTAATTAGCTTGTTGCTCTCCGATTTATTTGTTTCATTATAGAAAATTAAAAATAAATAATAAGAAAGGAGAAGATCTAAAAGTCAAAGTTAATGTAGTTTATCCCAGTTTCATTTCATGTGGGGAATAAGAGTGCTAAATTAAGGAATCAATTTAGAACATCATCAAATTATATTTGATTATAGTGGATACAAAGCAAGCCTGATGTGAAGTATAAACAAGTGAATTTCCTTAATAAAGTACCAAAGGGCTGTTTTATAAATTCACCTCATCCTTTGGGTACCTCATGCATGCTGTGTTGTATCAGTTGATGATCGTGCCTGCATAGTGAATGGCAAACATGAAAAGACTCAAATGTATTGTCTAGGCAGCAGTTTCTGAAGCATCAGTGTATGTAAGAATCACCAGAAGTATTTGTTTAAAAAGCAGATTCTTGGCCAGGTGTGGTGGCTCATGCCTCTAATCCCAACATTTTGGGAGGCCGAGGTAGGCAGATAATCTGAGGTCGGGAGTTTGAAACCAACCTGGCCAACATGGTGAAACCCCATCGCTACTAAAAATACAAAAATTAACCAGGCGTGGTGGCGTGCACCTGTAATCCTAGCTACTCTGGTGGCTGAGGCACGAAAATTACTTGAACCTGGGAGGTGGAGGTTGCAGTGAGCCAAGATCTCACCACTGCACCCCAGCCTGAGTGCCAAAAAAAAAAAAAAAGCAGATTCTTGGGGACATACACTAAAGATGACAATTCAGCAGGTCCAGGTTGGGGCCCAGGAAATTAGCTTCTTTTCAAATACTTAGTGGGTAAGAAAGTTGGGAAATCTGAGATCTTCTGATCATCCTCTGAAAATACTTTCCTTGAGTAGGGTTATGTTTCAACTAATAATAGAGTGTTATGTGCTTTATGTGGCAGCAGACTAGTATTACACTTAATTATTTTAATGAATGCCATTTTAAATAATATCCTTTGAACTTCAAGACTTTCTGGTAAATGTGTAGAATGTTTTCCTTCACGTTCACTGTGAGCTGTAACTTACACAATTATTTTTCACTTGTGCAGAGAAATCTTACAGAATATTTTGTTGCCGTGGATGTGAACAACATGCTGCAGCTGTATGCCAGTATGCTGCATGAAAGGCGCATCGTGATTACCTCGAGCAAATTAAGCACTGTAAGTACTTCACACTTCTTTTAAGTAGCAGGTATTGAGTGTTTCACAAAAAGACCTAAAAATCTCTGCAGATTTAGAAATGTGCTATATGTGCTTAGAAGACAATATCTACATACTTTTTTGATATATGGTTTTAATCTGGCTCTTGAAGTACAAAAGTCTGATTTATAGGAAGCCTTCTCAGATGCATTAAGTCAGGTTAATTATTTTTTCTTATCAGGAGCTGAGAGTTTTTTTTTTTTTCTTTTTAACTCTCCAGAGTTCATTTTAGTGCCTTCTACCATATAAAGAATTCTTAAGAGCTATTATGAGATTTTTATTATTCACTTGTGGCTTTTTCCATTGGAGCTACTTGAAAGAAATCAAGGGGCCATGATAATAGCTGCTATCCTAACCTGGTAATAGGTAGATTCATCTTTGTTGCCAAGTAGTGGTTTGGGAGTAGATTGTATAATAGTTTGATTTAGAGCAGCTCTTCAGACTGATAATAACTTAAAAGTCAAAGTAGCATTTTTTATAAATCACAGGTTTTATGACATTCACTAAAATGTTCTTTTGGAAGGTGTTTATTAATATGGTAAAGGCAGTGAGAAGATAAAGATTTTTCTTGGGTGTAGAAAAATATTCAAAAGTATTTTGCTAGATTTTATAATTTTTTCTCATTTACACATTAACAATTTAATACTTTCAACTTAAATTTTTTAAATACGAATTTAAATATAGTTTTAAGTAATCTATGATGTATTTATTTAGCAAAAACCATTATTCAATATTGCATGAATTTTCTTCATAAATTTGATTGATAAATAAAACAATATTTTTAATGTTTTCTTCTTCTATAGTAGAAATAAAAATGTTATTCTGTATTTTAGCATTTAAAGTAGAAGGAGCTTCAGGATTTCTGTAGGATATCTGTTTAACATTTACCAGTGAGAAAGGTATTTTCAGCAAGATTAAATGACCACCTCAAGGCCAAACAGCTAGTTAGAGACAGATAATGTGAAATTGAGTCTTTTGATTCTAATTTTTGGGTTATTTCCATTACTCTACAGTTGAAAAAAATACATACGATTGTACATATAATTTGTATGAATTTATTTTGAATTATAATTTGATATGCTCACCCCTAAAAGTTGAAAATGCACTTTACATATTGAAAAATATATGCATTTAAAAGAGTAAGGGTGGATAAATGATGCAGTAATATCAGAGAAAAAGTACTAATCAATGACCCAAGTAATTTTTTTCTTACACATTTTAGAGATGTCAAGAAATTCAGTTTGACTCATTTGATATTTTAATTTGCCTTTCTGCTATTTTTAACTTACTATTGAAGTGAAACCATTCTTCTTCTTTCCCCCCAGCTCCTCCTTCTCATTTTTAAAACATGATTGTTTACAGATTAAAAAAGGATATTTTTAAATGGATATTGTCCTCAAGATTAAAAAGATTGTATAATAGGCCTTGGAACTAATTCTTATCAGGATTAATTCATGTAACAAATGTTTATTAGGCACATACTATGTGCCAGGCACTTTCTAGTCATTAACCTTATTTGACTGGCATGAAACAGATTATAAACAAGTAAGCAAACAAATAGCTATTATTTATTAGCTAGGGTTACATGATGGATAAAGTGAGTGTGTGTACAGGGTAGAAAGTGATGGACAGGTTTCCATTTTATGTAAGGAAGGCCTCTCCAGTGAGGTAGTATTTTGTTTGTTTATTTGAGACAGGATCTTACTATGTTGCCCAGGCTGGTCTCAAACTCCTGGGTTCAAGGGATCCTCCTGCCTTGGTAGCTGGGACTATAGGCACACACCGCTGTGCCCAACTCAGTGAGGTAGCATTTGAGCAGAGATCCAAAGAAAGTGAGGGAATAAGCTATGTGAGTGAAGCATAAGCTACTGTATTTGTGCATTGGAAATAAATCTGAGTATGTTTTTGAAAAATATTGGTGTTTTGTTTTAATTTATATCAAGTAATCTCTCTTTGACTCAGTTTCTTTAAGTGTAGAGTAGGAGCAATAGTAGCCTTAATCTCATAGGGTTGATGTAAAGATTAAGGAAATACATATATATGAAGTGCTTAGAATGATATCTGCATAGAGTAAATGTTTAGTAATTATGAGGTATATGAGATTATGAGATACAATTTTATAATAGCTTACATTTAATTTTTTTTTTTTTTTTTGAGACAGAGTCTCACTTTGTCGCCCAGGCTAGAGTGCAATGACACAATCTTGGCTCACTCTAACCTCTGCCTTCCGGGTTCAAGTGATTCTTCTACCTCAGCCTCCCAAATAACTGGGACTATAGGTGCCTGCCACCACACCCAGCTAATTTTTGTATTTTTATTAGAGACGGGGTTTCACTATATTGGTCAGGCTGTTCTTGAGCTCCTGACCTTAAGCAATCCACCCGCCTTGGCCTCCCAAAGTGCTGGGATTACAGGCGTGAGCCCCCTTACCCAGCCTCTACATTTAATTTTATAATAGTCTGCATCTGCAGTTAGAGTAAAAATTAACGTTATTATCTTTTAATTTAGCATTTGGCTTAAAAAAATATTGCTATCATAAAGGCTTAGTATTTTGGGGGTGCTGTTTTCTATGTTTGATGTCAATTTACTATCAATCGTTTATGATGGTTCATGAAAACTTGATGGTGATGTCACCTCTAAGTTACCAGCTCTGCTTTGGTTCACTCTCTGGGACCGTTGGGCTGATAAAAGAAACATCATTCAAGTTCTCTTTCATGATCTTAGTTTTCTTTTGTGGAGGAAACTGCTTTACTTGAATCTATCTTGAATAATTCTTTTTTTTTTCTTTCTTTTTTTTTTGTTGAGACAGAGTCTCGACCTGTCGCCCAGGCTGGAGTGCAGTGGCGCGATCTCCGCTCACTGCAAGCTCCGCCTCCCAGATTCACGCTATTCTCCTGCCTTAGCCTCCTGAGTAGCTGGGACTACAGGTGCCCGCCACCATGCCCAGCTAAGTTTTCGTATTTTTAGTAGAGACGGGGTTTCACTGTGTTAACTAGGGTGGTCTCAATCTCCTGACCTTGTGATCCGCCCAACTCGGCCTCCCAAAGTGCTGGGATTACAGGCATGAGCCACCGTGCTCGGCAGAATAATTTTTTTATATATACAGTATATAAAATATATCTCCTATAAATTCCGTGCATACTGGCATTTAAGGTCAAGGACTGGTTTCTTAACAAATTAAAAGTAAACTATTTTTTTAAAAAGAATTTAATGATATCTCTGAAACATCCAAAGAAGAAATAGTTATCAATGAATTTGCTTGTTTTTAAGCTTTTTATATTCTTATATTTTTATATATCGTGGAGACTATAATTTACTTAATGTTAGGAATTACGTTTTATCCATTTTAAATTTTTTAAGTATACAGCCAAATTTAATTTTTAGAAGAACAGATGTAAAGGTGGCCTAACATTCATAATCCTATTGTAGTTTCAGAAATTTTGTTTGTCTCAGGTATTCACTTTTTGACAATCGTGATTTTTCATAGTTACAATAGAATGATAATTATAAACCTTACAGCTTGCTGTAGGTTTTAGTGGTGACACTCTCATTAGAGAATCAGCTAGCTTGAGGGTCCTTTTCTTTAGGTGCTGTTTGTGGTTAAAAATGATAATTTCTTACTGGGCACAGTGGCTGATGCCTGTAATCCCAGCACTTTGGGAGGCCAAGGCGGGCCGATCACCTGAGGTCAGGAGTTCGAGACCAGCCTGGCCAACATGGCGAAACATTGTCTCTACTAAAAATACAAAAATTAGCCAGACGTGGTGCCATGCGCCTGTAGTCCCAGCTACTTGGGAGGCTGAGGCAAGAGAATTGCTTGAACCTGGGAGATGGCGGTTGCAGTGAGCCAAGATCGCGCCATTGCACTTCAGCCTTGGTGACAGAGCGAGACTCAAAAAAAAAAAAGATTTTTAACCTTTAAAAGATAAAAAATTTAAAATTAAACAATTTTAAGATGTGTAAGCACAGATATCAAGAATATTGTTATGTTTTCAACATTCTAATAGGTTTTCTCCCTATATTTTAAAGTGTGGTATTGTGTTAGTACCTATTATTACATTTTTGCATGTTTGAGTTTAATGAATTGAGACATAATCAGTTTTGTTTTTATTCTGTTGATTCATACGTTATTCTGTTGATTTATACATTGTCAAGTACACATGGAAAGGTTTCTGGTAATCCTGAACAAGAACATTGATTTTATCCATGCTGTAGGTAGGCCATAGATATTTAAGCCCCAAGTGAATCTTGGTAGACTAGCAGAACATTGTATTAGAGTCTCATGTATTCAAAGCAGAGGCATAAATCATGATATTACAAGGGTGTATCAGTTGACTTACTGCTGTTTTGTGACCATAGGTAGGGAGGATTGCTGTTTAAAGCCATGTCATTGGTTCTCAAATCAGTCAGGCATGAAGCCTTGTCATATGCCTCTATAATTGTACCTCACCAGACTTTCTCTAACTAGTCAGCTGGGGCTGTGCATTTTGTCTCAAACACCCGGCTGGCCAGCATCTGACAGGAGCTTTCTCATCATCCTGTCAGTAATATGTTAACTAGAGTGTATCTTTGTGGCCTGTAGAAGCAGGTGGAAGGGATGCTTCTTTTAAAAGCAGATGTCTAAATGTTAGCTATTATTTTGACCATTATTTAGTTAGTAAGTATCACCCTCAGAAAGTCTATAAGCATATTAGTTACAGAGATTTGATTATGTAGTGCATGTTATTTTGGGGATATTTAGAGCAAGCAATATGTTATGAGTGCTGGAATTACGTTAATAAACTGTAATTTCTTCCTTTGTTATAGTTGCCCCCAGGCATTTAAGCATATGCTTCTCTCTCCTTCTCTCATTAATTCCATAAAGGGCATGTGTAAAAAGAAATCTTTTGATCTCTGGAAAATCAGCTATTAAATGTAGATTTTATAGGTTTAGTCAGACTGAAAGGCAATCCAGAGGATTTTAACCTCTTCATCTGGATTATACATATTCTTGATTTGTCTCTTAATGATGCCACCTGTGTCAGCATTTAATCTGAAACCTAAAGTGCAGAGACTTTCTGGAGATGAGGAATTGAACATTTGGTGAGAGAATAGAGATTATGTAGTCCTGCTTCCTAGTTAAGGTTATTAAAGTGTATTTTTACCCCTCATGTTTTTAAAGCTGCAGCAGAGTGGTGCAGTTAAAAATTATTATCATGATTTCTCAGGGAAAGATTCTAGAAGCAATTTTTAGGTTTTTAATTCTTCCCCAAACCCATAAGCAACCAGTTATGTCATCTGAAACTGGGAATAATTCTACTTACCAGTTTATTATTTCACATGTATACAGCTATTCTGAACATTGTATTTTTAGTCAGTGCTAAGTGAATATGACTGGAGTAGGGAAATGGTACTGTTGAGGTCATCAGGAAACAGTTTATTGGAAGGGATGTGTGAAGGTACTTTGGAGGAGACTTCTGTTACAGGAAAACTAGAGGTGTTTGTATCTTCCAACTCCTGTAGTGATAATGGCTCTGTTTTTCATGAAAATAAACACATATTTCTGCCTTATGATTTTGTCCATTTGAGTTCTAAAAGTAAATAATTGGCTTTTAATACACAAAGAATAATATTTTGATTTAACAATTGTGGAATTATCAGAGCGTTGTATTAAATTGTCATTCCCCTAGGTTCTATAAGCTTTGTTCCTGTGTGATATCCATAAAAATGACCTTGGATGATTTCAGTTTACCAAGTATTTTTTTTTCTTTTTTCTTGTCCTTACAGCTTACAGTGTTAATGTTAGTATTTTTCATATGCAACAATGACAATTTTGTGCTGATAGTGGTAATCAACATTAAATAAAAGAAAAAATATATGTGTTGGTTTTGTTTCTTTAGTAAAATTGTTGAGGGCAACGTGTTTATTTTAAAATGTACCTTCTATATTTATATGTTTTTACATACTATACTTTTTTTTCATTTTACAGTTAGGCAAATTTTTTTCTCTTCCAGTGAGCTTTCTTGTAACGCAGTTTAACTCATTGTTGACATCCCATTCAATATTTCCAAAATGGAACTCGCCATCTTTTCCCCATAGTCTCCTCCTCCTACTATAAAGGGCGAAGTTGGTGAATCTCTCCTCCCTCTCATCTGTTTTCCCCACCTATATCCTATAGGTTCTACCTCCTTAATCTTTTTGCCTCCAATTCCTGTTCTGCATTTCAACTGCCCACTGTCTTAATTCAGTGGTTATTACTTTCCACAGGTATTATTTTCAGATCATATATACTGAATTCACTTACATAAAATGATGATGTTAGTAATTATTATAGCCAATATATAATAGGGCATACTTTGAGCTGCTTACCCCACTGAGAAATTTATTTAAACTAACTCATTTAATTATTATGTATTATGTGGTAGGTACAGTTGTTATCCATGGTAGACAGATGAAAATGTGGATTTTGAAATTGAGAGAGAGTAAGTTGAGCAAGGCCATAGTACTAGGAATTGGTTTAACCAGTTCTGTATGATTCCAAAGTATATGTTTAAAACCTTTATGCAATTTTGCCTCTTAGAATGACCATCTTGTAAAACCAAATGCATCCTTACCTTTTGCCCCAGTATAGGAACTGCCCCAATATAGTATCCCTTCCCTTAAGGAGCCTCAGTTTATTATTTGAATTACTTACAGTGAAGTGACTTTTTTCCTTGTCTTTGTAGGTCTAGTCGATTATCTCTCAATATGTCATATTTATACCTTCCTCCCATTTTAAATACCACTTTTAGGGCTAGCACTTATCTTCTATTTGGACCTCTCATTTTCTCATATTTTAGATTCATTGTATATGTAATTACTCAATCCTTCAGAATAAAAAACATCTATTGGTTCCTCATTGCCTATAAACTGCTAAATCTGGTAAAAAACTATCTGTGATGTGACCCTAAACCTTTCTTTCTAAGGTTTTCAATTACTTATAGTTCACACAGATCTTTAGACAATAAAGTTATCAGGGCAGGTTTTTTTTTTTTTTTTTTTTTTTTTAAATCTGGTTCAGTCACTAACTACAATGTATCTGTCTCTTAGGACAGTGGTGATATGTATCCATAGAAGATTTTAACAATAATTTTCTGAGTGAATGGATGAAATTGCACTTTTTGCTCATCCTCATATGTGTTTAAAATCTCCCACATGCATGCTTCTGAATGTTTTTCAAAATCTGATTTGCTTTACAGAAGGCTTAGTTTTTATGAGTAACCAGTGTAACATCTTTCATCTCTGAACTACCATAGCATTTACTACATACTCTTCTCAAATTTTAATTATTAGTGAATATGTCAAACTCTTGTATTGGATATCAATGTCTTTACAAATTAAAAACCTGCCTGGTATGGTAGCTCATGCCTGTAATCCCAGCACTTTGGGAGGCTGAGATGAGAGGATTGCCTGAGACCAGGAGTTTGAGAATAGCCTGCGCAATGTAGTGAGACCCTGTCTCTACAAAAAATTAAGAAAATTAGCTGGGTGTGGTGTCACATGCCTGTAATCCCAGATACTCGGGAGGCTGAGGTGGAAGGATTGCTTGAGCCCAGGGGTTCAATACTGTAGTGAGCCATAATCGCGCCACCGCATTCCAGCCTGGCAACAGAATGAGACCCTGTCTCAAAAAATAAAACAAATAAAACCATGGGTTGTGTGTGTGTTCATGTATATATTGAAGAATAAATTTAATTATTTAAATTGTATCAGAAAAGTTTTTAAAATAAAAAAGCATTAATTATATTATAGTGTAAAATATAAAGTGTTACTCTGAAAATGCCAGAGTAGAAGCTGTGTATTTGTCAAGCAGAAATGTATCCCTTGATTTATCTCTTTGACGTTTGTCTCTTTAAATAATAAAATTGTCTCTTTGTAAATCTTGAAGTTTCCAAGTTAGGTGCTAATTTCTTTTTCTTTTCTTTTCTTTTCTTTCTTTCTTTCTTTCTTTCTTTCTTTCTTTCTTTCTTTCTTTCTTTCTTTCTTTCTTTCTTTCTTTCTTTCTTTCTTTCTTTCTCTGTCTCTCTCTCTCTCTCTTTCTCTCTCTCTTTCTTTCTCTCTTTCTTTCTTTCTGTCTGTCTGTCTGTCTTTCGCTTTCTGTCTTTCTGTCTTTCTCAGAGTTGCCACTCTGTCGCCAAGGTGTCGGAGTGTAGTGGTGTGATCTCGGCTCACTGCAGCCTGTGCCCACTGATCTCAGTCATCTTCCCACACCTCAGCCTCCCAAGTAGCTGGAACTACAGGCATGCGCCACTATGCCTCGCTAATTTTTGTATTTTTTTGTAGAGATGGGGTTTCACCAAGTGGCCGAGGCCGGTCTCGAACTCCTGGGCTCAAGCAATACTCCTGCCTCGGCCTGCCAGAGTTGCTGGGTTCACAGGCATGAGCTACTGTGCCCGGCCTAGGCACTAATTACTATGTAGGTTTTGTCTTTAAAAGAAGATTTGTGTTTAGCTATTTTCTACTAGGTAATTTTTTTTTTAAAGTCTACGCAAAAATAGTAATGCTGTGGGGAAAAATTTATTAATACGTCTTAAACCCTTTTCAGCTTCATGAATCTGTATTGCAATTATGACTTTTGTTCAGCCTGTATGGGAACTTAGTTAGGTATTCTTTGGTCTTCATATAGTCCTAAATAGAAAGTTTATTACTTTCTTTCTATGAAAAATGTTCATTTGTTCATTCATTGAATCATTCTTCATTTAAGGAATGCTTAACTCATGTCAGGCAGTGTTCTGTAGGTAAGATCATAAAGTAACAGCACTAAGTGGCCAGCAGCATTTCTTTGTTAGTTTTTTATCAATCTTTATAGCCTTTGTATCAGTCTGGGTATGACCAGGAAAGAGAAACTACATAGTAATTTGAACAAGGAAAGTTTAATATAAAGAATTTAAAAACTATAACATGGGATTGGAGTAACAAGGGATGGGCTTCTAGTAAGTGAAGGGAATTATAAAGACTATAGAAATACCAAATATAAAGCAACTACTAGTCTTAGGGCTGCAATGGAGCACCCAGGGAAGAAGCCCCATCTGGGTGCGAGATCCAGACTCCAGTGGAGAGGGCACAGCTGTGGCTCATTGGATGACAGAGGAGTTGCTATGGTGCCATACTGGCAGAATTTTCTGGAATCCTGCCCTTTGGGGTGCCCAGGAAAGCTGCCCTCAGAGAAATGCCTTTCCTTAGAAATTGCTGGAAAGCCATACGAGAGGTACTGGGGAAGCTGCTTTCAGAGAGATGCCTCACTAGCTGCAGACTACTATAAAGCCTCCTAAGGTGAAGCTGTTAACTAGGATTGTGTTACTGGAGGCACTCCTTTAAAAAACTAACAAAGGAAAGCTGCTGGCCGCTTGGTGTTGTTGGAAATTGTACACTCCAATAATCAGGTGCAGGAGATGCCTCCTGTGCTGCAGGAACCAGGCACTAGAAAGGCTCCAAGTGCTGCAAGAGTCAGAGGTACTCTGCTATAAGGTAGAGGCGTGCTGAGGGAAACCTTTGGCTGCCAGTACCTGCAGGAGCCAGGCACTGCAGAAACTGCCCACTGCATAGGAGCCTGGTGGACACCTGTGCTGCAGGAAATGGGCCCTAGGGAAGCTGCACATACAATAGGAGACAGCCCTTGATGAGCCATAGGCTTTGTAGGAGCCTGCAGAGTGTCTCACTGGAACCAGGAGCAAGTTCTCTCTTTGCATTGTCTCTTTAGTACCCTCTCCTGACAAAGTTTGACATCATGCCAGTTGCTAAAAGGAAAAATATCCAGAGTCCAGATCCGTTTTTACAGATCAGGCAGTGAAGGGCAGATTTTGAGCTGAGAGGCAGTAAGTTGATAATTGGTACAGCCCACCCTTTTGGATACTCAGCCTCTATTTGTACCCTTCTATACACATTTGAATTCCTGTACAATAAAACAAATCTGTTTTTCTACCTAATAACATACAACTATCATTTTTACAAATGTAGGCATTCTCACCCTTTCCTCTAGGAGAAGCCCTTGTTTATGTAACTGGTCAAGAGGCCATAATTGGTATGTATGGCTTCCTCTTATTACCCATTCCATATTTCTCTCACCCTCAGCTAGAACTTCACCTGGAAAGGATCTTTATCTGGTTTATGGCTTCCTCTTATTACCCATTCCATATTTCTGTCACCCTCAGCTAGAATTTCACCTGGAAAGGATCTTTATGTGGTAAAATGTCCCATTCTCAAAGAGTCTCAATCCTCAAAGTTTTTGTTGTGTTTTGGTTGTTGTAGTTTTTCATTTCTTTTACTTTAGGCATGCAAGTCCTGAGGTACCATAGAGAATCCCCTGGTTCAAGACACATTTCTCTTTGCCTGTATTATATAGAAGCACCCCAGTTTCCCTTTGATTATTGAGAACAGTCACTCAAGCCAGTAGATTAACTTCCTCTTCTTTAGCCTGTTGATTCAGTGGTATATGGTACCCCATTTAGCCAAGTGGCATCTTAAAATGCAAGTAGAAGCATTCTTCTGTTAAATAGGAAGGAGTTAAAAGTAGTTAACTACCTGAGAAGCAAAGAAATGCCTTTATTTTAAAATAAATATTTGCCATGGGTAGATTTTCCCAAGATGAGGTATATAAGTATTTATTCATTTGTGCATTGATAAATGCTATTATTTGTCAGGTACTAAGTACTGGGAATTTCAGAGTTACTAATTTGTGATTCTATAACAGTGTCAATGAGTCAAGGACAGTCAATGTGATAAAAATTCTAACATGGGAAATATTAGAGGGTAGAGTGGTAGACTACAGAGTTTACTTCAATATGACACCTCATTCTTGAAAGGAATTTGTATCATGTCTAGGAAATATGTGTTTAATATATTACTGTTTGTGTGTGTGTGTGTGTGTGTGTGTGTGTGTATGGAGAGAGTGGGAGAGAGAGAAAGCAGACTACAAAATCTAGTTGGGGATATAAACAGTGGCCAGATTGTGAAGAATCATATTTGCTAATTTAAGAGGTTTGGCTTTTATCCAACAGATTGTGGGGAAGCAAATGAGGTACATGACATGACAAGTTTTGTTTTAGAGAAGGTAACACTGGTGGCCTTATAAAAGAAGAAATGGAGTAGGGGAAATCCAACAGACAGGAGATCAGTTAAAAGACTGTTACAGTAATAAAAGCAAGAGATGATTAGCTCCTGAACTAGGACAGTGACCTTAAGAGGGAGGTGAGGCTGGGTTTTAGAAACATTTCCAAGCAAAAGTCTTTTGCCTGTAGTATCAGCTTAAGAGTAGGTAAGAAAAGGGAGAGAGTAGAATGGCATACACAGGACAAGTCTTTACCAAGTGTTTATTTAGTGTCTTCTTTATAAGGGAACAGTTCTTGATGTCATTTACTAACAGCAAATTTTCACTTTATAAGTATGTGTATGCATATACACACATATACATGCATATATTCACATATATATGATATGCATGCTAAGTAGACATACGTATGTTAAACATAAGATAAAGGTGTATATATAGTAATTTTAACATTAAATATGTGTATGTGTAATTGTTTATTCTTATTTCATTGTAAATTATTATATTTATTAACTCTAAAGATTTAGATTTACTTTGTTGTTGCTTTGCCATTGTGATTGTCTCTTTTTCAGTGGCTGGTGGTTTGCGATCAGTTTTATTTTGTTCTGGGTGAGATATATTTTAAATTATGGTTTCAAATATGACTAATAGTTAAAGAGTAGCTTCAATGAGCTTTTATTTACTGTTTATTTGAAATATTGTTTGGAAATGTGACAGTAATATGTTTATATTAATAGTATCTTCTAAAATTAGAGATTTGTGTTTTAGACCAACTACTCTACAGTACATCAGCTACCTTCTTATAATTCATTTAATTTCTTTTACCCTGAAATTTCTTGTCTAAAAAATGAAGAAATTGAACAAGAATGATCTCTAGGATCCTTTCTAGTTGTTAAATACAATGATTCTTGTATTGTATAATTTATTTTTTAAAAAATGATTGCCAAATTATGTAATTTTTATATATACCATATGAATATCCTAACCCTTTGTCCTCCAGAATGTACAGTTTTAGATATTTGTGAAGAGAAAATATAGGCAGATTTGAGGAATGTTGTAGTGTTACGCTCTTTAATTTTGATGGAAAAGTAGAAGGGCCTTCTCTAGGAAAAGAAAAGCTGCTATTGAATTGACTTTGAGAGTGAGAATTAGAAAGCAGTAAATTTAGTGGTAGGGAAATGTCACGTAGGTGAGGAGATGTATTTGAGGGTATTGGCGTTTATGTATAATGTGATAGCACAGAAATCCAAAGAGCTGTGAAGAGGTGAGTACAACAGTAATGGTGGTATATAGAGGGTAACTAGAATGTAAGTTCCTTGAGAGCACAGATTTTTGTATGTTTTGTTCATTACTGTATCCTTACCACTAATAATAATGTCTGGCACATGTTTAGTGCCCCACTTACTGGCTTAGTAATCTTGGCCAATTGACTTAACTTTGCCTCAGTTCCCCAAACTATAAAATGAAAGAAAGAAAGAATGAATACTTGAAGGAAGCAAGCAAGAAAGAAAAATTTAGAATTATTTGGCCAGGAAGAGCTAATAAACCAATGACTAAATGTGAGATGATTAGAACTTTCCAAAGGACCTGGGTATGATGGAAATAGTTTAGAATAAACTTTTAGCAGTGAAGTATCAGAATTTACCGTCTACTGTGGTCTGAATGTGTCCTCCAAAATTTATATTTTTGGAATTTAAACGCTAATGTGATAGTATTAAGAGTTAAGGTCTTTAGGAAGTAATGAAATCATGAGCCCTCATGAATGCGATTAGTGACCTTATAAAAGAGCTTCAAGGGAGCTGTTCAGTCCCTCCTGCCATGTGAAGATGCAGTAACAAGGTGCCATCTATGGAGAAAAGAGCAAGCCTTTACCAGACACTGAATCTACTGGTACCTTGATGTTGGATTTCCCAGCCTCTAGAACGGTGAGAAATAAACTCCTATTATTAATAAGTTACCTACTCTAAGGTATTTTGATATAGTAGCCCAAAGAGACTAAGATACCACCCTAAGAGAACGAAGGAAGAAAATAGAGTATTAAAAAATTTAGGTTTATTTGAAACCACCAAAATGTCTTTCAGAGTAGCTGTACCATTTTGTAGTACCATTGTAAATGAATGAGAGTTTCTTTTCCACATCTTCATCAGCATTTGTTGTCAGCGTTCTGGATTTTGGCCATTCTAATAGGTGTGTAGTGGTATCTCCTTATTGTTTTAATTTGCCTTTCCCCGATGACATGTGATGGGGAACATCTTTTCATATGCTTATTTGTCACTCGTATATCTTTGTTGAGGTTGGTGAGGCATCTGTTACAGTCTTTGACCCATTTCTTAATTGGGTTGTTTGTTTCCTTATTATAGAATTTTAAGAGTTTTGTATATTTTGGATAGCAGTCTCTTATGAGATATGCCTTCTGCAAATATTTCCTCTTAGTCCCTGGCTGCTTTTTAAATTTTCTTGGCAGTGTTTTTCACAGAACAGAAATTTTAAATTTAGTGAAATCCAACTTATCAATTAATTTTTTCATGGTTCATGACTTTGGTGTTGTCTCTAAAAGTCATTGCCAAGACCTAGGTCATGTAGATTTTCTCCTGTATTATCCTCTAGGGGTTTTATAGTTTTGCATTTTACATTTAGGTCTGTGATTCATTTTGAGTAAATTTTCATGAAAAGTGTAAGGTCTGTATCTAGATTCATTTTTTTTGGCATGTGGATGTCCACTTGTTCCAGCAGCATTTATTGATAAGACTGTCTTTTATTCATTGTATTGCCTTTGCTTCTTTGTCAAAGATTAGTTGATTATATTTATGTGGGTCTATTTGTGGGCTCTCTATTATGCTCCATTGATCTAATTGTATGTTCTTTTATAAATGCTATACTGTTTTGAATATTGTAGCTTTATAATAAGTTTTGAACTCAGATAGTGTCTGTCCTCCAACTTTGTTCTTTTAGAATTGCGTTGACTATTCTGCGTCTTTTGCTTCTCCATAGAAACTTTAGAATCAGCTTCTTATTTTCCACAAGAAAACTTCCTGGGATTTTGATGGGGATTGTAATCTATAGACCAAGTTGGAAGGACTGATGTCTTGACAGTATTGAGTCTTCCTATGCATGAACATGGAATATCTCTCCATTTATTTAGTTCTTTGATTTCTTTTATTGGAATATTTAGTTTTCCTTATATATATAGTATACATATTTTTTTAGATTTATACCTAATTATTTAACAGAGCATTTTAATGATACTATAATGGTGGATACATGTCACTGTAAATTTGTTTATATCCTAGAATGTACAACACCAAGTGTGAACTCTTATGTAGATTAGGGACTCAGGTGACAATGTTGTGTCAATATAGGTTCATCGGCTGTAACAATGTACCAGTGTGGTGGGGTGTATTGATAATGGAGGAAGCTATGCGTGGGTGAGGGCAGGGAGAATATGGGACATTCCTGTAATTTCTGCTCAGTTTTGCTATGAACCTAAAACTATTCTAAAAAATAAATTCTATTTTAAAAAAATATACAAAATATTGTTTTTGCATCAAATAGAGGCAATAAAAAATGATAAAGGGGATATCACCACCGACCCCACAGAAATACAAAATACCATCAGAGAACAAACACCTCTACACAAATAAACTAGAAAACCTAGAAGAAATGGATAAATTCCTGAACACATACAGTCTCTCAAGACTAAACCAGGAAGAAGTTGAATCCGTGAATAGACCAATCGCAGGCTCTGAAATTGAGGCAATAATTAATAGCCTACCAACCAAAAAAGTCCAGGACCAGATGGATTCACAGCTGAATTCTACGAGAGGTACAAGGAGGAGCTGGTACCATTCCTTCTGAAACTATTCCAATCAATAGAAAAAGAGGGAATCCTCCCTAACTCAT
>NW_012099566.1:61074-95235 GCF_000951045.1 Mandrillus leucophaeus
GATCTAATTAAACTAAAGAGCTTCTGCACAGCAAAAGAAACTACCATGAGAGTGAACAGGCAACCTACAGAATGGGAGAAAATTTTTGCAATCTATTCATCTGGCAAAGGGCTAATATCTAGAACCTACAAAGAACTCAAACAAATTTACAGGAAAAAAACAACCCCATCAAAAAGTGGGCAAAGGATATGATCAGACACTTCTCAAAATAAGACATTTATGCAACCAACAGACATGAAAAAATGCTCATCATCACTGGCCATCAGAGAAATGCAAATCAAAACCACAATGAGATACTATCTCACACCAGTTAGAATGGCAATCACTGAAAAGTCAGGAAACAACAGGTGCTGGAGAGGATGTGGAGAAATAGGAACACTTTGACATTGTTGGTGGGACCGTAAACTACTTCAACCATTGTGGAAAGCAGTGTGGCGCTTCCTCAAGGATCTAGAACTAGAAATACCATTTGACCCAGCCATCCCATTACTGGGTATACATCCAAAGGATTATAAATCATGCTGCTATAAAGACACATGCACATGTATGTTTATTGTGGCACTATTCACAATAGCAAAGATTTGGAATCAACCCAAATGTCCATCAGTGACAGACTGGATTAAGAAATTTGGCACATATATACTTTGGAATACTATGCAGCCATAAAAAGGATGAGTTCGTGTCCTTTGTAGGGACAAGGATACAGCTGAAAACCATCATTCTCAGCAAACTATCGCAAGAACAGAAAACCAAACACTGCATGTTCTCATTCATAGGTGGGAATTGAACAATGAGATCACTTGTACACAGGAAGGGGAACATCACACACCGGGCCCTGTTGTGGGGTGTGGGTAGTGGGGAAGGATAGTATTGGGAGATATACCTAATGTAAATGATGAGTTAATGGGTACAGCACATCAACATGGCAAATGTTTACATATGTAACAAACCTGCATGTTGTGCACATGTACCCTAGAACATAAAGTATAATAATAAAAATAATTGTTTTTGCATTATATAGAATATCTACTCTCCAAACATTTTCTTATAAGTCTCACTTAATTTGAATATTAGAGTTTTGCTTAAGTGAGACTATTTTGTAGTTAATGTTGTGGTTTTCAAATACCCTGCTGCTAACTTTTTTGGTCTAAACTTTAAAATGTGAATATAAATTAAATGTGTTTAAGCAGATGTTTTCTTTATGGTTTCCACTAATTTTTAAAAAATTTTATAAGGAATTCATTACATTCCCATCTGCAGCAATTTACTCTTGATACTTATAATTATTTATAGTGCTTAAATTTCTAAATTAAGTACTGATTCAGTTAAAAATCAGGTGAGGTCTCTAATATATGTTTCTTAGATTTTATTAATAAATGCTTTCTTGGGGAATATAAATCTGCCCCTCAGTAACTCATTTAACCCTGCAGTAACTCATATAACTCTATTTGAAGTGTAGGATTTCTACAAAAGAATGAGGCACAATCTAGATAGGTGATACAGAGGCTAGAATAGTGTGAGTAGCAATGTGTCTGTATGATACCTTTACCTGTAAGGCGTGCTGGTTAAAATTGTACTATTTTTCATAGTGGTAATTATACTAGATGGATTATCTTTCTGCTGTGTCCATGAGAGTCTGATAAATGTCTTTTTCTCCTCCCTGAAAATACATGCCTATTTAATTGCTTAAAACAATTCTAGTTTTATTAATAGGCTGATTTCTATAAATATAGTTTAAGAAGAACAAATCAGATTTTGTATCACAAAGCAGGACAACTTTGGTTCAGTTTCAAACTTAGGTGTACTCACAGACATAAATTGAAATGATAACTTGAAGAATTTGTATCAATGATCTTATCCTTTTAACATTTTCTGGGAGAGTCTTTTCTATTAGTTTCCTGCTGTAGTTACAGTCTGTGTTGCCTGAGGAAAGTTTTGTAAATCAGATCTCTGTCTATCATAGATTTCTTGTACAAAGGTCAGTGGTTCTTGTTTGACTGTTCGGTCCAAAGATCCATTTATACAATTAGTATAAAACACAGTATTTTCAGTCAGTAGATGTTATTCAAAGCCTTATAATGATGAGAATTTAAAATCTTCGTGTATTGAAGGTAGTTTGAAATAGCGGTTACTATACTTTGGATCCAGCCTGCCTCCATTTGTATCCTGACTTTGCTGTTTATAAGCTATATGATCATGGGCAGTTGGTTGAACTTTGTCTTAGTGTCTATCTGTTAAGTAGAAATAATGATAATAGTACTTCATGAGGTTGTTGTGAGGATTAGATATGAGTAGTTCAAGTACTCATAACAGTTCTTGGCACACGGTAAGAATTGTATAAACATTTGCTGCTGTTATTTTCAGTGGCACTATCTATGCTTAGACTTGGTGACCTGGGAACCAGAAGTTTCAAATGCCTTTGTTCTATGACTGAGTACACTATTGCTGACCTTTACTGCCAGGTTTCTCTGTCTGGTTTCACGGGCATTAGTTCTTGTCCCTTCTCATGAGTAGCATGTATACTTAGGTTGTAATTGAAGTCCATAGTAAATCAGTGTTACCAATGTTTCTATTTTGCATTAGTCAGCTCTTTGGAACTATATTAATTTAATATATTGGGTATGCTTTATGAAAATACATGTGCATTTTAAATATTCATATGCTACATAAAGATAAGAATATGTTTTTCCATAAACCTTTATTTGGTAAATTCATTTTTCTCTGAAAATTATAGCAGTGTATTATTCAGTTTCAGGATATAATGCCAGAGATATGTTTGAACTGAAACATAGAAATTCTTTCCTTTACACTTTTCTCTGCTTTTGTGAGGAACAACTGTGGTATTAAAGAAGCAACTGACGATATTAGAAAAGCAACGTGGAGTCCTGGCCCTGTTGCTAATCAGACATATGAAACTTGGGTAATTCTAGCCCAAAGAAAAACTATATGATATTTCATTTTCTTTAAGCTTAAAGATTCAATATATCATAAATAACTTTAATAAGATTCTTCTTACTTGGCTTATTGAATTGTTCTCATTTCTTTTTAGTACTTTATATTGCAAACCAAACTTCTAAAATATGTAGTTTATTTTCCTTTAATTTGTATATTCTCAAAATGTTCTAGGTAAATAGTTTATTATGATAGCACTCTCTTCAGAGGTATGTAAAAATGTCATCCAGAATAACATTTAGAGTCTTTGCCATGTCGTAGAAGGCTCTCCGTCATTGATCATTGATTCTGCTTCTCTATCTGACCTCATCTGCCATTCTCCCACTTTCTCCAGTCTAATCTCACTGACTTCCCCATTGCTCTGTGAAGATGTCAAGCATATTCCCACCTGGGACTACTGAATGCCTTGTTCAATTTACCTGGAATGCTCTTCTTCCCAAATCTACGAGTTTGCTCTCTCCCTTCAGTTAGGTTTTAGTACATATGTCACCACATTAGAGTTGTTCTGTAATCCTCCTATCTAAAGTAGCCCACCACCCCCATCAGTCCCTACTTTGGTTTCTTTATAGATCTCATCTCTGACAATGTTTATTTTACTTGTTTATTGTTTGCTTTTTCCACTAAACGTAAGCTCCATAGAAACGGGGACTTTGTTCTGTTTAGTGCTGTGTCCCTGTTGCATCATAGGGATTTCAGTTGCATATAGCAGGCACTCAAAATTTGTGCTGAATTAAGCAAATAAATTGTTATAATATTTTCAGTTGCATAATTACCTTATGGACTTTAGAGCACTTAGAGACTTTATGAAAGCACTTTAAAGCACTTAAACCTTTAGATAGATCTTGAAAGTGGATCTGAATTATAGTCCAGTCGTAGTATTCCGTTGGCCACCAGGATAGAAGAAATCTCAATACGTAAGAATATAAAAAAGATAGAACTGATCTGATCTAAAAATAAAGAATGCTTGATCTATGAGAGAAAATACTTACAGACCATCTAGCATAGAGTTCTTATTTTAAAGATTAGAAAACTGAGACATGGTTATATTAGTAGATGTGCCAGAGGTCACATGGCTCCCTAATTTTGTGTCTGTAATATACATGTTATGATTTTATTCAGTTTACATATGAATGTGTTAAATTTTCTAGTAAATTTGTTTTATTCTATTTACTTGCAACTTTGCTATCGTCTCTAAAAGACTATGCCATAATAGTATTTTCTCATTCTTTTTAAGTTATACAGCTCTTGCATGCTACTAGGTGAATATGGGGGATCATCTTTGGGATGCTTCCTTCTTCTTTGGAAATCTCCATTTATGTGTCTCATGGTTAACAGAATAAATATTTACTAAAGCCGATGCCTTATAATTCTACTTAAACCTGACACTTTGCTATATTACCTTTAATAATGCATTCTGGTTGCTTAGTTCCAGAACTGTGGTTGGGGAGGAGTTGTCATATATTTTTTCCTCTCCTTGTCACCTATACCCCACATCCAGAAAGTTGCCAAGTCCTGTAGAGCTTGCTTCTCTCCTGGTAGATCTTGATTAGCAGGCATAACCCTCTGCCAGATGCTGGCTATTGCAGAAATTTTGTGACTCTGCATATAATTACAGAAACCATCCTCTAAGAAATCAGTCAAATTCATCAGATAATGTTGAATTTTGTTAGCGAATAACTAATAAAACTTCATTTAAGGATGACCAGTAAGGAGGCAGGGAAAGTATGTACGTGGCATTTAGTAGAGTGCTTTAGACTCTGGGTATCCCCAGTGAAATAAATTGCCCAGTGATAAAAATGCCCAGTGAAATAAAGTGAGGTATTATATTTAATTCCTCACTTTAAGAACGTGTTTTTCCTCTTGCTACAGTTTTTATTTGCTCAGTAACAATAAAAGCTTTTTTGTTGTTTTTAAGGCTTTGAATGAACTGTTCAAAAAGTCATCTGTGTGCGGATTGAGAAATTGAATAATTAGCTGCTTTCAAAGCTGCATAAGCTCTTTTAGCCCATCAGGTTAAAAAGGGGGTGGAAAGAGTTAATACAATTTTAAAGAGGCCTAATTTACAACTAAGGAGTACCTGAGAGCTCTTGGAGAATTTGACACAATGAGTTAGATCAACCCCATTTTCATTTCCCTCTAGCTGCAGTTTGTAACATAAATAAATCCATGGTCTGTAATTGTTAAATGGAAGTATTTGAATGCCTCCTAGTGGCATATTGTAGGCTCTAATTAAGGAATTTAAAAAGTAATATTTATTGAAGGAATACTATGATAACCTATTAAAGCTTGTAAGTACAAGGTAGTAAAATCCTTTAATGATAACATCCCAAGTGAAATCAAAATACATTATTTGCCATATAAAACTGATTAAAAACATGACTGGAAAAAATATAACACATATGGCAAAGATGAATATACTTTGAATAAAAATTTTTAGTTTTGGTTCAGATCAAATTATTTTAATTGACTTTTTATGTAATGGAACTACTTTGCGCTTAAACATAGACAAATGTGGCTATTAATAGGATTTGGATTGCTTTGTATACATTCATTTTTTAAAATTAATTGTGGATTATTATGTAGTTTCTTTAAATATCTTTGTATAATAATAGAGAAAATGGTTTATAGAAAGTCTGGTTCATTTTCAGATTTTTTAAAAATTCTGATCTTCAAGTTGAATAAAATAATTTAATTGGTAACCTTGAAATACAGACTATAGCAAAACTTTAAAATGATTAAGAATGCTGATTTAATTATTGCTTTATGCATAAAAATGACTTTACATTTATGGAAATATAATTTAAAATGGAAAGAAAGTCATATTGAAAGAATTCTGATGAGGGTCAGAAGATGGAAGAAAAAGTGATATCCTTTTGTTAAGCACTAAAAAATGTTTAATTAACTGCTTACCAAAACAAAACAATTAAAATGGCAATTACCTTTAAAATAGCAACAATGTAATTACAGCTGTTGTGATATAAAGCTAGGAAACAAAATGTTAATCTGGAATGAACAGTTTAAATATGAAATTATGATATACTTGGCTTCCTGTAGTACAGCTGTCAAGCTTGGGCAGTTCGCTGGTCAATAGTGACATTCTATGTGTCAGTGAACAGAGTCTCTTGATACCATAACCCGCAGTTCACACATTACTGAAGCTCCAACTGTCGAACATTCAAGTCCCCTGATATTTTTGCAGCTTCCAGACTCTCCTGACTGGTTCATGTTTCATTCTTTGGCAATTTGCCCTAATGATATCCCTCAGGAGCTTTCAGCCTCTCTTCCTTTCCATATTTAATCATGTTATATTAATCTGAGTGATACACAAACTATGCTGTATAAATTGTAATTTCCTGCAATTTTTCTAAGATGCACACCTATTTTTTCAGTTTTACTTATGTTCTAAGTTTTTAATCCCAAGCTCTGTATTTTCAGATGATTATAACTACATGATTCCCAAGAAGCTACTTTTGCTCTTTATATACGTTTCAGAGGGGTCTCTGAGACATAAGACTTTTTACATGTAGAATTGGTAAAGACAATGTGATTTATGTCATTATGTAAATTGTTCTGTGATTACTGTTCATTGTTGATACATTGAACATTGCTTTTTGTTTGGAAGGTCAGCAGCTACTTATTTTTGTTATCCTTTTACAAATTTTAGTTAACTGCCTGTATCCATGGATCAGCTGCTCTCCTATACCCAATGTATTGGCAACACATATACATCCCAGTGCTTCCTCCACACCTGCTGGACTACTGCTGGTAAGCTGGCTTTTGCCAGACTCCTTTAAATTTAGGTTTCATGATTAGATATCTGTTTATTTGTGAATTAGATAAACTTGGTGGTATATTTAAAAGAAATCACAGAAACTTACATTTTAATAAATAGTAAAGATGGCTTTTATGAAGGACAAAATAATTCTGTTCAAAGGTAGCACAAATTTATACTTAGCAAACATAAAGTTCTTTAGATTTTGTGAATTTCTTCTGCAGTCATTTAGATAATGCAAAATAGGAAAAAATAACAGTCTTAAGTTGTGTTTAGGAAAACTGTATAGAAGTTATGGTGTCAGTTAGATAACTCAATATCCCAGGTGTCGGAATTTGTCTGGCAAATCTGCCAGAAACCACATTGTCTCTGTCAGGGCATACTCTCGTTACCTTTACTTCAGAACACACTACTCTACCCCTCTTTTTTTGATATTAGCCCACCAAATACCAAGTACTGACAAAGGCGTTGTCTCTAATACAAGAATTCTTGTTTTTTGTTTAAGTCAAAGTCTCAGCCTTGAACCACCATGAAGAGCAATGTTGAAAAGTACTGGGAGTAATTCTGAAAAGTTTCCTGGCATTAGACACAATTCCTAAGGGATCCCACCCAATAACCAGGCCTCTAGAACCTCCTTGTTCTCTTCGCCTGGAAGAATCTGCATACTTATCATGAGTCTAAATAAGGATTAGACTTCTAAATAGCAGCTTCTGGGCCTTCTTCAAAACTAGGGGGGGAAATGTTATCTTTATTGCATAATCATCTTCTGCAGGTGTAGCCTAATTCTTAAGAAATGTGATGGGATGTTTTCTCTAAACCATTGTGCACACACATAGAAGGAAACAATTTTGACCTTCATGTGTTTTCTTATTTCACAGCTAATGTTACTAAAACACAGCACTTTTAGAATCAATGCATTCATTTAACTTTCTTATTTCATAAAAGGCAGAAAGTATTAAGGATTAAAAATGATTTAAGTTCATACATAGAGGGTTTCTATTAACTTTTTATAACTAACTCTCTTCAGAGCAAGTGATTGTAGTGACAACACATGTACTTGGCCACATATTGATTTATTAATATATTGTTGTGTTTCCACAGCATGGTAATATTATTAGAATTGATAATGCTGTGAAGTAGGTGCCCAGTGACCTACCATTACTCTTATGCTGTTTGAGAACTAGAAAGGAGAAACTGTTTGGCAGGAAACTATAGGAATGTAGTTTGTATTGTTAAGCGTTATACACACAAGTCTAAGAATAAAGCTAAATCTGTACATAAGCCCTTTGTTATTCATTTTAGAGTTTTTCTTTAACCAACATACCTGTAGTATTTTAGCATTCCTTAAAGGGAGGGTCTCTCATTTATTTATGTTGACATATGCAGTAGATCTTTGTATGTACTGTTCAGTAATTAAACTTTACTTATTTAAAAATATATGTTACAGCAGTATTTGGAAATATATTGATATATGATTTTATATAATGTATCTTTAGAATTACATTTTATATATGATGTTAGTGCCATCTTAATTTTTATATTAAAATGTTCTAACCTCTTAAGAGATAACACACCTTTAATTAAGTTCAATTGTCTGTGATGAATTACACATTTAAGATTTTCTAAAATGTTATTTAGAAATTATTCTATGACACAGGCAGTTCTGTACTAATTTTTTCCAGAGCTTTTCTGATAGTTTCTACCCATCATTAAATTCAGTGAAGGAAACTTGTTTCGTATTTCAGTCCCTGGAATTTTCTTTCTAGTTTCTAATGTCTGAAATAGCCTTTGGGTTGAGTTCTAACAGCTTCCATGCCAAAAACTCCCTGGTTCAAAGAGTGAATCAGTGATATTCAAACAAGAAGTTACCTGAAACTTCCTGAACCTTAAGGTCACAATGATAGGCTCAGCTTCTATCATAGGAACTGAGTAGTGTAATATAATATATTTTTTTAAAGAATAGCCATCAGAAAACTTGGTAAACTAAACTGTTTCCTAAGGTAAACGTTTTTCTTCCATTTCCATCCTTGAGGTTAAAATCATACTGATCTACATGTAAAAGGGAAAAAAATTACAGATCATCCCTTCAATGTCACAGTATTTGATTAAATAATTTTTATGAATATTCCAGTTCAAAAATAGTATCATGAAGATTTGATAGGAAAAAATATATATTTGCTAACTCTTTGGCATGATTGGAACTTTCTGATTCCTGAGGTAATCCTACCTCCATAAAGTATTTCTGTTTTTGCAGCTGGTAGCTCTGCTGTGGGTTGGACTGTGGAGAGCCATAATGCCATCTTGTGACCATAGATGAATATCGCATCTTGGTCCACCAATAAAGCCTTGTTACTTTGTTGATTCATCCATTCATTTGTTCATTAAACATTTAGTAACCATCTAAATATTTTGCCAAGCTGTGAATATGTAATGTAATGAATAAGATTTAGTTTCTGCCCTTGCAGGGTTCACAGATAGCAAGAAATACACACATACTTAGATGTGCACACATGCACACACATAGCACAGTACTGCAACATTATAAGTATTACAGGATAGGCATACAAAGGACCATGGATGGCAACACATGAAAAGAAGTGGCGTACACTCCCTGGTAGCTTAAAGAAGGTGCCTGGGAGGAAATGACACCATCTGCATTTTTCCCTAATCAGCCAATATAAGAATACTTTAATATGGCAAGTCTGTGATGTTGCAAGGCACTCTTAACCTATCTGAATCCATAAACACATGACAGATAATGTGACTTTAGTGCTAGTAAAATTATTATTACCTATTATTTGTTCATGAATGATTGAGTCACTATTTAGACTATATGACTCTTCTTTTTATGAAAGGAGCAGGTTTAACTTCTGAGAGAATAGGTTTTTTAAAAAAACAAATGGAAAATTGTATACTTCAGACTACCCGAATAGACTGCTGTTATGGTCTATGTCATTGGTGGTCTCTTTGTAAGAAAACCTAAGGAAAAAAAAAAAAAAAAAGCTGTTCTTAAATACAGATAATTGCTACCAAAAAGAAGCAGCAATCATATGGAGGTTTCTGTGTCCCATCTTTGCAAAATAACTACATTGAAAGAAAGATCTAGGACAGTTTTGCACACAGAGGACAAAACGTCTGTGTTGCCAAGAATTTCTTCTTGACTTGATAATGCTCTAATCGAATTAGGAAATTTAAGCTAGGGTTGCAAACTTACATTTCATGAGATTTGGGTGATTTCATATTAGGATTACACAATCCAGTTTTTGTGAGAAAGAAACAACTATTCACTCTATATTCTGCAAAATGTAATTATTTTAAGAAATTAGTCTCTAGGTTAATAATATTTACAGTTCTCACATCCGTGTTTTGGATTTTATGAGAAATTGGTGAGAAGAGAACATGTGGATGTAACAAGTGATCCCATTTTAAAAGTTTCAAGTTATTATATGATTACATTTTGCATACAAGCTTTTTAATTGATATTTTTATGCCAGCTTAATAATTTTTACAAATGTGTTTTTTACACTTCAAAAGATAAGTATGTCTTCCATAAAGTTTAAAAAAATGTTTTCCTAGATGTATTTGCTGGCACTTCAGTAGGTTATTTAGCAGTCTGCTTCTGATTTTATGAAACTCTGACCCACCCATTTATCCCACCAACATTTGTAAAATGGACTTAGTAACTATTGTTTGTTAGAAGGCTTAACTATTTTAAAACTCTTTCATTAAAATGTACTTTGAATTTCAGACTGCATGGGCTTTTCTGTACTATAAATCTTATGAGTAGGATAAGCTAACCTGAGGTGAACTGGAAGTTTACGCAGTGACTTCAATAATCTTATGGTATTTTGGATATAGGCAGGGATTGAGATATTTAAGATCATGGGAGTTGCCTAACTTCATTTTGTTAAAGTTATCAAAACCTTGTTGTGGAAGCCTAGATTTGCTAGTGATATGCACTTTAGTCTTCTCTGGAGCCCCAGAAGGAATTCAGGGATGAGAACTTGAACTAGGGAAGTAGTGGAACAGTCCACATTTGTTCCTCCTGTTTCCTTTTGAAGGCAGAAAATCTCTTAGGTCTTAAAGATATCAAGGCCTATAAAAAGTTCTCAACTTTCAGCCGAGTGAAGTATCCAGAATATCAGATCAATTCCAGATGGTCTCTTGCATTCAAATTAAAAAAATAAATAGGAAGGAACAAAGCTACAAACGGCAAAGACACCTGGGAATTATAATCTAGTACAATAAGAAGTAATGAACTAGAATGTACAGGCTAACGAGGAGTAAAATAAGAACTTTAACACTACTTTGTAAATTCTGGATATATGGATTAGTGGTTAGCCATCTTTAAATAAATTTGGAACTTTTTAAGATTACTGTGAAATCTCTGGGTCTGTCAGGGTGCCTGTGTAATCTATTGCTGGTTCTCAGTAGCAAAGTGAACACACAGAAATTTGGACATCTCTGTTCTGATAATGACAATGATGTTTAGAAAATTATGCAAATCCTTTGAGAAACGGGATTATCTGTTTGCATTAACAGAAAAGGTGTGTGATAATAGAGCACAAAGATGCCTGTAAAAGAATTACCAAAAACGTTTTATTTTAAAATTGCTATTTTTTCATATATCCACTATTGCCTTCGTAGATATCTGTCAATTCTCATGTTTTTCTGTTAGATAATATTTTAGGTTTGAAATGTCAAGTTGAATAATTTTCTTCTTGTATTTCATGAGAAGTATTTCTGAAATAACCAGCAATTCTTATTTTATGTATTAAAAATTTAGTATCTATATTTTTTGCAAGAGTATAAAACCCATAGGGAATATATTCTGTTTATATTGTCTTTATGTTCCCAAGTTTCTATCCTAAGGCCTGGCACCTGCTTTGCTCTAAATATCATGTGTCGAATTAATTAATTCAAGATTATTTTCACACTTAAGTATTTTTAAATTTATTAAAATTATTTCATTATTAAAAGTGAAAGTTGGATAAATCTGAATTTATACAATTAAGTAAATAAAAGACAATGTATACGAGGGGAAAGATAGCACAGTAGGTGAGGAAATTGTTTCCTTTTGTACATCCACTTCCAGAACAGTGCCTGACAAACAATAAGTCTTGATAAATATTTGCAGACTGACCCTGTGACCCTAATATTTGGTGACATAGGAGGTATGTATCAATGAAGATATATATTAAGAATATCATAGAAATAAGAATTTAATTGAATAGGAAAAGATGTGCAAAAGGGATGTAAATAAGTTTGATGATTAGGATATATTTGCTATGAGGTATATGGAAAAGATTCAATTCAGACTATGGCCTAGACCTTGATATTCTTCTTAAGTTAAAAACAAACCAACAAACAAACTTTTTAGACATTATAACTCTTGATTAAATTATAAATGACTTTATGATGTTTATAAAAAGCAACCTTAAGTTTAAATATATTAATGGCCTCTAAGATTAAATTTGAGCTTTATATATTGAATAATTTTGAATATCCATAATGTGTTATGCTGGAACTGAGCATTTAGTACATTTAATTTTTAATCATTTTGAATTACTTATACTGTTGTTTCAGTTTTAATGAACTATATGAATCTATGCATATATATATTTTTAATTTAGTGCCCCAATGCCATACCTGATTGGAATACACTCCAGCCTCATAGAGGTGAGTATCTTTCAGACATGAGATAGTGATAAAATTAACTCATAAAATAATAGTTAAAACAGTTTTGTTTTGAAGGAATATCAATGGAATAGGACAAAGAAGTGACTCGTTTCATATTTAGAGTATGCTTGTCATTTTTAAAAAGAACATTGAAATAATTTCATTTAAATTAACATACTAAATGACCATTTTTTTATGGCATGAAATCCATAAAAATAGGTTATATTTGGTAGAAATCATATAAGTTTTAAATACTAAAACTTCAGTCCTTGATCAATTGCCTTTTTTTATGGCAACTTGAGATTATTTGTATCTCTTTTTCAGACCTATATTTAGAAAGTCAAAATTTATGTACTTATGAGTCATGAAGTAAATTTTTTTATTTTGCAGACTTCATTATGTTCCCATTTATCAGTATATATATTTTAAATGTGGTTTTAATATACTAATCATTAACTTTAGAATATAGCCTTAAGTTTTAATTTTCAGTTCTGTTTGGGAATATAAAATTTAGTATTTTTTTTCCACCATTACTGCATCATTTTAAAATTATTTTTGTCATTTAAGTTATTCCTATAGTGAAAGACCTTGAACTATTAACACCATGAACTTGAAATTAGTGAGATTCCCAGGAAGGTCTTGGTATGGGGTCAGCATCTTAACAAAATAAGCAAAAGGCTTGAATTAAAACAAAGGATTGGGTCAATTGAGTGGTGTCATTATGCTGGATGCTATCAGTTTTATTCAGATAAATTTATCTTTTTTTGCTGGTTGTACAGATTGTACTTTAACCCAGTTTCTAATGAGCAACCTAAATGAGTTAGCTTTCGTTTTCCTCTTAGTTGCCATCACTGTATACACTCCATCAGTCCTTGCTTTGATCAAAGATGAGTCTGTTGATATATTTTAAAACTCCTGAGGATCATATTGGGAGAGAGTCATGCCCCTTTAGGAGGCGCAGGTTGTGGATTCCGACCTGTACGCTAGCTTTGGGCATTTTTTCTTATCACAAAATGCTAGGGCAACATTTTTTATTTGTTTCACCAATAACAAAAAAAATATTTAAATGAATATCTTGAGTAGGTTTGTTTGTAATATTGAAGTCTGAGTTGCATAACTTTATGACTCCTTATTTTTTATTCATTTCTAGAAAACTTATTCTTACATGCCAAGGTAGTTTCAGTGAAAGGCTAAATTGCATAAAATGAAATATGAATGAGTAGGTACTTAATTTGTTACAAGATTATATGACTAGCATTTAGTTTATCAGTAATTTGACTTTATTTAAAATCTAACCTTGGTTGGATTGTTTTCTAAAAAGGGTCGTCAAATTTGATTTTTATGTTAGTGTACTTGTCGCTTCTTAATGAATCTAATAGGATACATAATTTTTATAACATGTTTATTTATTATAGAGATGAAAAATATTTAAAGTTGTTGGTTACCTGTTGATGTTATAGGTTTTTTTGCATAATGATTCTACATCAAGTTTTAAAACAAATGATTCAGCTTTTCCAAAATACTGTATAAAAGGGTATATATTTTAAACATTCAATTAAATTTATCACATATTCTTGGATACCTATAAAGAAAACCAATACTGTTTTTAAGTAGCAAATGTAAGAATTGTTTGCTCCTTAAAAAGTGTTGTCTTAGAGAATAATCCATTCTAACTTTAAATTGACTCGTATTATTAAATGAGAATATTTGAAGCCATGATTAGACTGGTTGAAATCTCTGTATTTTTCATACTCTGGACTTATCTAAGTGTCTTAATAGTCAGCCTTATTTTATTTAATTGGTTTATTAGTGAATGAGAAGCTATACTGGGCACTTCAGGAATGCTTTTAAAACAATTGGATACCATTCAGCAACTTTCTTGTTAATCTATTACAAGATGATGTCAATCCCGCAAATTTCATTCTTGTTATGGCACTATTAGGAAGATTTTTTTCACTAAAATTTCTACCTTTTATGCTTTTTAATTTTTACCAAAATGGTCTCGTAATTAAAATATTGATAACAGCTATTTACATATTTAATATGTAAGACTGAACTGAGTAAATGTTTGCTTCTTGCTTGGCAATTACAACCAATTTTTCTTTAAGGAATAATTAAAATATTTTCTTATTCCCTTTCTCTTGGTCGAGAGAGTTTCAACACATTTTATTGTTTTTTTAGGTTGGTGCAAAATTAATTGCGGTTTTGCTGTTTTTTTTAAAATGGCAAAAACTGCAGTTAATTTTGCACCAACCTAATGTAACAACTTCTAAATGTATTTGTTCAAAGACATGAAATTAACATCCCTTAACATCTTTCTTTCAATTGTTTTAATGAAATTATGAGTAAAGGATGGCCAGAATCTTTTTAAAATACAAATTTCCTTCTAAAATAAAGGCTAAAGACACTTTGTTCTGCCTGAAAACTAGACTTTGGGGATGAACTCAAGGCAGACTAAGGCCTGCAGGTCATAAGGAATAAATTAGTAGAGGCTACAAATTTGAGGAATATCTTATTGTTTTAATGTACAACGGATTCTAAATAAAATGTTGACCCAGTTTTGTAAAATCATGTGATTGCTGCCACTGTGTCATTTCTTTGTATTAATGTGCATAAGTATATTTGTAGCCATATTGTATGGAAAAGTTAAACATAGAGGGTGTGAGAAAGACTTCACTTCATACAGTTGTGCTTAACAAGCATTTCAGTCTATGTCTAATATTTTCTTATTTTTGAAGAAAATGACAATTTTTAAAATTTTCTTAATTTTGTATCTCATAACTTTATGAGATGTAACAGTGAGACACAGAAAGAGGTACCATTTTATATACCACATGACTTCCCATGCCTATTTAGAAAAAAAATAGTTGAAGTCTAATTTGGAGAGAAAAAATAGATAAAATATTGATACTAATCCAAATTAAAATAAATTTGTTACTCTCTATTTTTTCCTTTATTGCTAATGTATTGATAGAATTATTTTCATGTCAGGGAATCTCAGTTTATTAATTTGAAATGAATTTATTTTTCTATTCTTTTTTGAGTGGTCCCTTAAATAAAATTTAATATTTAGCAATTACCAGGTTTTTAAAACTAAGAGCAGTTTTGAAAAAAGTGTACATGTCATAGTAGTACCGATTTCCTTGTTCTGAGTTTAGTGATAATGTCCTCACAAAACACTTTGTGGGCACATAACCTTATCTTAGGCTATTTACAAACTAAGTCATTTTATCCCTTAACAAATATGTCAGGTTTATTGGATTATCTTTATAGTTTCTGTCACAAAATGACAACTTAAAGTTGAAGATGAAAATCAAAATTATGACATGTTTTTCACACAAATGTGATTAATATAATTTATATTTTTACTTATAAAATAGGTTATTGTAGTCATACTGTAGTTACTTTATAGGTTACTACACATATATGTACTTAAAGCTTTTTACATATTTATAAACATGTGAAAAGAAAAGGAAACGAGTGTATATGTAAATATTTTTGAAGTAGTGTCAATAGTATCACTGTAGGTGATTCTCTGCTAATATCTTAGAAGTGGCCATCTTTTAAGTCTTTATAATAAAGAAGACAGATTTTTAGAATCATCTGTCCTCATTGTAGACATTAAGCCTTTCTTAACATGTGGAAATTCTCTGCTTTAGACTACCATTGCTTTAGAAAGTTTAACATTCTAATATGCAGAGATTTGAAATTGTAAATGGATCAGAGAAATTTTAATTATGATCAATTTAAAATAACCAGTTTGGCTAATTTAAAATATAAGGTAATAAGGTTTTAAGTGATAATTTTCAAAAATGACTATTATTGTAGACCACCACTTTAAAAATACTACACTAAAATTATTAACCTATTACTAGTTGACTTATACAATTATAACATTCAGAGTTCACGAATATATTTAAATAATGAGCACTTATCACTAAAGAATAATACTATTTGTTACAAATTAAATAAGACTAATAAAATTATATGAATTGTTTAAGTATACCTATTAGTTTAAGTAGGAAAAATGAACCGTAAGTATTTTCTTTAAGGATGAAAATATGATAAAATTCTTATTTACTATTATTTGTAGACATATTGAGATAATTTGACTATTTTGATTAAACTTTCAAACAAATGAGACAAGTCAAGATAATCTGATAGGCTATTAAATTTGATACCTTCTATTGAAATTCATGTGAGAAATATTACTAACAATAAATTCCATATTACTATCCTGTTATTTTCTCTTATTCAGCTTTCAGTCCTCATCATCAACATATATGTTTTGGTATGGAATATAGATAAAAAATTTAAATTACAGTTTAATGCTGTAGTCATAGTTATTGGTTTATGTTATCCTTGCAATATGATTTATGCTAAACATAGGTACAGAGCTGGCCACAAATTCTTGTATCATGGGACTGAAATTAAGTGGAAAAATTTTAAAGTATATAATTTGTTTATGGTTTGATGTAACTGTGCCTATTTTATAAGAAGTTTTGTTGTTGTTATGTTTAATATAAGATGAGCAAATATTCAATTTTAAGCATTTTTACTAAATCTTTTCGTATAGGTTGTAGTCAGACTTTCTCAGGAGGCAAAGTTGTTTCTATCCTTTTGTAATATAGGATTTTCCTTTTTTCTTTTCCCAAGCCTAATGCGTTAAGATAATATTTTCTGTTTCCAAGCTCATCATAACTTTGTAAATATACTAAGATTTGTATTCATAATTGTGTTTTTTTAATAGAGAGTGAAAAATAAATCATTGGAAGATGTTGTTATGTTAAATGTTGATACAAACACATTAGAATCACCATTTAGTGACTTGAACAACCTACCAAGTGATGTGGTAAGTATGAAGGCTATTCAGTGGTGAACATATATGTTTTCTCCTGGACCTCTGAATTACTAAGTTATTTTTCCCACTTTTAATATCTGAAATAAAAGGGTTGGGTATTTGCATGGGGTGTTAGAGAAATCAATGTTGATTCCATATTTAATATTTTTACCTTTTAGCAGTTGAGATTTTGAATGGAACATCATATTCCTTATTGTAAAAGTAGGATCATAATTAAAAAGCTGAATGCATTCATTAGGCAGAGTTTCTTTAAACCTAAGTCTCTTCATCTCATCTTAATCATTATATTACAAAGTAGGCATTTCTGTCTGCCTAGTGGCATGTCTTGCAAAAGAATGAGAGAGTTTTTGAAGGCAAGAAGAAGAAGGGGGCCAATTATCGGCTTTTGCTTCCCTGCCACCTGCCAGCGCTTTTCCTTTTAATTAATGATCTGATGTTACTGGTCAATATAATAAGAAATGCTTGTACAGTTGGGGTCAGAAAATTCTGGCTTTGATCTCCCTCAACTTTCTGAAACATTTATTTGTTTTCTCTAAATTATTTCAGTTTTATTTTAATCTTTTCTATCCTGCTGAGGGCCGCAAGAATGAAAACCTACACTGTTTGTCATTTGCTTTGGCAGAGCAAAGACTGCTTACTTAGAATTCTATTTGTAAATTAAACTGCAAACCCCGTTTGTCATAAAAGACATCTGATCCTTTTGAAATGACGAAAACTGTCTTTTGTCTGTAAAGGCTGATAAATTAAGTGCCAGTTCTCTTCTGGTCTTTGATCTTGCGGAGGGTTGTGTGTGTGTGAGTGTGTCTGCAGCTTATAATGGGACATATTCTGTATGTCATGTTAAATAGTCTCCAAAAGTGCATTATTTTTGGCCTTCATATTCCTTAGTATGGGACAAAGATGCAAACTAGTACTGTTTCTGTATATATTTTAATGACTACTTAAAAATATCTTTATAACATAGTTCTAAGTTAAAATAACTTCCTTTTAAAAAATCAAAGCATTTATTCTTTATATGGATATTAAAATTTGGGAAAAAAATACCTTCAGAACATATTTTTCTGTAATATTGAACTACTTTGAAATCCATTATTAAGGAATTTGAGAAAGTGAATTTAAAAAATCCTAAACTCAAAAATACACTAATACCAGCCTTGGTTGTCCTTCTGTCTAATGATAGGAAAAATACGATTTTAAAGTCAAAATCAGATTATTTATGCCCATAATAACCTAAAATACTTGCTGACCTTGAGGCATATTAAAATTGAACTACCTTATCTTACTGTAGTAAAACTTTTGCTATGAATGTACAAATCTAAACCTAGGCCAGTGAACAATTACATCTTTTTAGCTTATTATAACTAGATTATCTCATTATAAAATTTTTGCCAAAACAAAATCACAAATAAATTATTAGAGTTATTCATTTAAAAATCATTCAAAGTGTTTTTCACTGTATAGAGAAATAATTATGAAAATAGAATCCTGACTTTTAGGAACGCTTTCCTTATGTGCATGTACTTCCTACCGTTAATATCCTAGGGAGAAAGATTGTTTGTTAAAAAGAGAAAGAAGAAAAAAAAGAGAAAGAAATTCAGCTTTCCTGTACATGATATTAAAATTTTTATAGGCAGCTTCAATCAATGACAGATGATTCTTGAGAAAAATAATCTTTGAAATTTTATTTTTTGATGGTGATTCTTTTTTAAATTGAGAAGTACTACTTTCCTAGTAGAATTAGTTTGATGATTAAAACATTTATTTAAATATATGGAGAAGTTAAATATTCACACATGTAAAGGTCTAAATATATAAAATGACAGAAGGGACCATCTTGTTATTTACTCATGAACAACAATGTAAACATAACTGAAATATTTAAAAATGTAGATAAAAGTTATACTGAAAGGTGGTATAAATTGATTAAATAACTATATGCTTGAAATTCAGGGACACAGGCTTACAGAGAAATTTAAAGAATAGACAAAAATTGTTCTGAGATGGAGCTAGGACCATTTACTGAAAGTATGAGATGGTTTAAAGTTATAGTAATTTTCTAAAAATATTTTGGGTGATTTTTAGAACCCATTTCTAATAAATTTAGCTTTTTCATCTGTTTTCTATCTCTTATAATTTTGGAGGAAATAGGATGAAGCATCACATCATATTTTAGAAGCTGCCCTACCCCCACTAGACAGAACAGGACAATTGTAAATGTTTTAAATGAGATGTGTTAAAATTGCAAATGATCTTCCTAAAATTTTTTGTGTGTGATTTAAATTGATAAAATATACTTGAAACCTGAAAAATGTTACTATTAGTATTGTTTGATTGTTTAATAGGTTAACTGAGATTTAAATGGGGGGGTCCTTTTAAAATCATTCACCAAAGCATTTAAATTATACTTATGGGCTGGTTGACTTTCTATGCATGTGTACTCTATTATTGTGTCAGATTGACCAGTGGTCTTGGCTGTTCAAAGGTCAGTGGTCACAGTTGTCCTGAATTACTAGTTCTTTTTTCCTGTGGACCCTCTGCTGTGTTGCATGCTGTAATCTTCTTAATGGCTTCATTCCAATATTCACACATAATATTTTAGATTTATTGACTGTTAGAAATACTACCATGCCAGTAGCAGTTCCGCTACTCTTAAGGTATTTAAAATTGGAAAAATAAATCAGGGCAAAGCTTTCAGGATTCCTTTGTTTTCCTTAAGGGAGGGGGAAAACCTCTTTTCCTGTCTTCTGACAAGAACACTTGTTTTTTGATTTCATCATTTCACTATAGATTTGGATCATTAAAAGAAAAAAAACAAATATTTTATTGGGAGTGATTTTAACGATATTGATTATTACATGGAATAACTTTTAAAGGCAGTAGATCCAATAAAATATACTCTTGTAGTTTTTGTCTATGAATATATTGTGACTTTATTTTTTTAGTGGCTATGCCAAATAGACACCTTCAAACATCTGTAGTATAGTTTGAATGTTTTGAAATAAAAAAAGTAAATGTTAGGACTCAGTTACAGCGTCAATCAAAGTTAGTGTTATTGTGGTATGTTCATAAGGGTGAGAAAAAGAACCAATTGAATTAAAGATAACATTTGAAATCTCAAATGAGTTGATTTTAGTTTATGAAAATGCAGTATTAAAACCTCCTATTCCAAATCTGCATACAATTTAGTTTTAATTACATAATAATTTAAAACGTATTTCTGAGATATTCCTGCTCATTTTAATTTTTATCATCAACATTTTAAAAAGCAATTTGGAGGTTGTTACTATTTCAAATATAAATAGGATTACCCTCTTACCAGGAATTAAGCTAATAATTAGAATTATAAGATTTAGGAATTCTCTCCTCATATGAATATTAAATTAAACAATTATAAATTCCTATAGATGAAAGTACGTTACAATTGACATCTGAAAAAGTTACATGTATTACAATATTCGTTACAACAGGCAAGTTTTTTGACCTGTATTGCTTAACTGTCTCTAATAATTTAAACTCGTTAGATTGTAAGAATAGTAATAATATTGATAGGTCAATATGCTATTCCTATTTTAGATAAGAAAATCAAGGCACAGAAAGTATACTGTTAATGGTACATCTAGAGATTCAGTTCATAGAGGTTGATCCTCAGGCCTGTGTCTGAAACAGTAGACCATGGTCCCTTTCATATAAATGTGATATACAATGTAATGAATAACTCCTTTAAAATATATTATAGAAGTTTACTTGCCACTTAAACTTGTTAAAGAAATATTAGTTTGATCCATTTGATTTAAATTAGGATTTTCAGCACTATTTTTAAAACTTCATTTTCGTCTTAAATATAATACTATTGGAAAATAATTTTGTGTTTTCTACTATGAGGGTATATAGAAAATATGGTACACTTAAGAGTTATTGTACAAGTCACTGTAGACCACTGTGTGTTACAAGATAGCTATATTTTGTATGTAGCATATTTCATTACTAAAACATTGAAAAGACTTTATTATAATGATGCTATCTAAAATATCTGTATATTATAGTGAAGCTTTCAGGAATCATAAGAAGGAGTGCCTTAAATGGTTTTTTTGTGATAAAAAAAAGAAAGACACGAATTGCTCTGAATCACCAAAAATCATTAAGAGTATATAAGAACTGGAGAAAGTCTCTAAATCTAAGATATCAAATATTTGAATATCTACATTCAAGTGAATTTATTAATTTGGGGATAAGCTTGAAAGAATTAGTTTTTTTCAGATAATTCTAAAATAAACTTTTTAAAAAATATTAAGTTATATAAGCAAATTAAACTTTTAGAACCACACGGACTGTCAATGGATATGTTTAATTCATTGAATATTTCCTGTAATCTAACATGAAGGTTTAACATGTTAAATTGTCATAATATATGTTATAAAGAAAAATAGGCCCCAGAGAATATTATATTAGTTCCAGGTTTGCCACAGTTCTGCTGTTATCCTTATTGTGTTTAATGGTAAATGAAGTCCCTAACAAATTTCTAGGGTGGTCAGGTTAGAAAGATTCATTCAGCTTCTAGAGTAATTTGGAGAACATTTTATTACTTCAGGAGACAAATATTGCTTTTAGTTTGCCCTTGGAAAAGTATAGTCATGCTTTTTCTCCTCTCAATCTCCAATTGGTAGAATTCAGGCATCTAGTTGTACCTTGCTCCCGCCACACAGCCTTGGTACAGTGCTTCATAAATAGGCGTTCAATACGTGATTGCTGAAAGGAGATATAATTGCACTTCTTTTATCTTTAGTAATAGAAGCTTGCTTTTAAAGTCTGTTTACAGTTACCTCCTAGAACATTTTATAAGGATGTTTCCATTTGACTTTAATAATAATGAAAATGAGAAACCTGGATGCATATATAAAATATACTTTTTTGACTATGAGTATAACCTTTTATTTCCTGTGTTTAGAAAAAGAGACCATGTTGTGATGGTAGTCATTGTGCTTCTGCATACCCAGCTGAATGTCTGTGGAAACTCAGCTATTCTTTTAAATAGTTATTATCAGAGACATAATTATTTACAAAGTAGTTTTTTTTGTTGTTGTTTGTAGGTAAACTATTATAGATTTTACTGTCCTCCCAACTGTTTTCTTGGTGTATATTTTAAAAATATAAACCTTAAATACTAAAACAAAGAAGACAAAAGCAAAACCCAAAAACCTTAACTGTGCTTCTAAACATTTAAAAGATTTTTGTTAGTTTCTCTCAATTGAATAAGAGAACCTGGCTTTCCCACAGCAATGATCCAGGCTTTGGTAATCCCTCCCTTTATGTCTCTGTACTTTTGCCATTCTAAAGTTGATTTATTGTTTGTTACTTTTAGTGATTTTAAGTGCTCAATGAAGTTCCTTGGCTTTCTTGTGGCTTTTCATTTCCAACTAAATTACCTCGCCTTACTTTTAATGTCTTCCTCCCACCCACCATGTATTATCTTAATAGCATGCTTCTTTCTCTTGTTACTGCAGATACGTTTTTTTTTTCTGAAAAATGTAAACCTTGATTTTGGCTTTTAAAATTATTTCCAATTTATTTCTGGTCCTTTAAATTCTTGATTTTTCCACATTCAAGCAACTTTTTTGTGTGTAATATTGTGAGCACTGTCACAATAGCGGTTCCCAAACCTTGCTAATATCATAATGACCAAGTGACCTTTTAAATGAATTATGTTTCTGAGCACCATCGTAGATACTTTGATTGAGTCAACTAGAGGAATAATTGTAGAATTATGCCTGGAACAGTTGTTAGATTTGTTCATTTATTCATTCATTCATTCAACAGGTATTTATCAAGTATCTACTGTGTACAAACATTGTGCTAAGAACTGGGTATATAGTGGTGAACAACCAGACATATACTCTTATTTCATAGAGTTTATGGTGTGTTAACACTCATCTAGTATTACAAATAGGGACAAATGTTATAAAGAAACAGAGTGCGGTTGGAGAGAATTACAGTGGTATCCTAATTTAGATTAAGGGTGAGATAGGTAGAGGCTGAGCCTGTTCTAGCTCAGTGACACAGTAGAAAACCATGTGTGCCTCTGTGGTGCAGCAAGGCATTATCTTATGTGGTAGTGCCTAAATTCTCGGGGGCTCAAATGTTCTTCTCCAGCTTAATAGTAAAGGCTGCAAGCCTGAGGTTTCATTTTTCTTATGACGTGGCAGGAACCTGATGCTGTGCCAGTTGCACTGAGGATGGGATTTCAGGTGCACCAGTATGAGAAACTATGGAAGCAGTTAGGAGCTTGGTCTATATTCTTATTTCATATCTCTCATATATCTTTATACTGTTTGTTTATTATCCTTTATACTGTTTATTATCATTTATACTGTTTGTTTGCTGTTTGGTGTATTTACTAGGGTACAAGCTAAGCTGCTATAACAGAGAGACCTAAATACCCATTCTTAGATAAAAATAGAAATATATTTATCTCTTGTATAACAATTAAGAGGTAAGTTTTCCAGAGATGTGGGACAACTCTGCCATCCTCAATACATAGCATGCAACTCCAGGTTTAAGGTATGCTGTTTGTCTACCTTGCCCCAGAATAAAGAGGAGAATCCACAGAGGGGTATTCATATCCCTTTTAGGGACAGCCTGAAAATGTCATGTTCCTCAACTCATTCCATTTGTCTGAACCCAGCCATATGGACACACCAAGTTCCAAGGGATGTTGGAAACTAGCTGAGTTAACCTAGTTTTGTTAAATATGCACCAGCCCAAACTTAAGATTTCCATTAGCAAAGAAAGGGAGAATAGATGTTGGTGGACTTAAAGCCATCTCTGCTATAAGTAAACTGATATGGAAATAATTTTAGCCAAACTGAGATGCCATTTTTACTAGTCCGCACGCTCACATCCGCCTTTTGTGGTCCAGCCAAACTCAGTGTATCAGGAACATCTTTATGGAGAATTGGCCTCAATGATGGTGAGTATGAGTAAGCCAAGTGGGAGGAGGAAGAAGAGGGGGAGGAGAGATAACATATTTAAAGTTTTTCCTGTGGGGAAGAGGTTGGTTGATTCAAGACCTATATAGCTGTAGTGAAATAAACAAAAACATTATGCAAAATGAGATAGTAGAGATAGGCAGGGGAAATCATAAAATATGTGTAGTTCTTGTTAAAGACCTTTGGATTTTATTGGAAATTCATTGAATACTTGTAGATGATGCCATATTAGTTAGGATTTGACAGGTACTTTAAACCAATGAAACAATGTAATGATATGCTCTATAAGTAAATGATATGCTTTTCATTTAATAAACGTTAAAGGTTACTGTTTTAATCTTCAAATAGAGATTTGTTAGAAAATTATTAAGAGAGAAGTGTTAATTTTGTTTCTTAATAAACTGAACTTTAGAAAGGTTAAAGAAGTGTGGAGATTTAATATCTAATTCATGTGATAACTGTAACATGATTCATGGAAGAATAAAAGGTTTCAACTTTATATCTTTGTTCTACAGATGATTTTTTGACACTTTAACTTTTATAAATATATGTAGTTTCTAGAGAACAGTTTAGTTATATGAAAGGAAATATTTAAAAAATATCTTAGGAGTGTTTTAGGTTGTGTAGATTATGTAAATATTATTTTAGAACAGTTATTTTTATCTTCACTTCTTTACCCTGATGTTTCTCTTTGTGATCATTAAAAGTAAAATAAAAATTTCTAGGTATAGCAGTTAATATATTTTTACTGCAAAAACATATCTAGAAATCACATCTAAAAGTTAAGTAAAAGAGGAAATCTGTCACTTCTCGGAAAAACTCAACCCCTTTATATGCTCTGCCTTCCTGGCTTACTCTCCTTTGGTATAATTACTTCATTACTTAGACTGTGTGCACATGGCTTATGCTCTTTTAACGTGTACCTGTTTGCTGCGTTTACTCATGTAATTCTGTCCTTTTATTCATAGTCGCTTTAGTGCTAAGAGGGTAAAAGTGGGAAATTGGTGGTAATATTATTCATGCTACAGTGAGTTCCCACTGTGCTAAAATCCAGGTTATAATTCTTCCCATGGATGACTGCTTGGAGGTCTGAATTCTCACTGAAAGGAATTTAAAACATTTGATACAAGCAATGAAGTGATGCTTATTTCTGAATTTTCTTTTCATTGTTTAACTTTTCATTTGTGATCTATCCTAATACTAAATTAGATTTTTAAAAAATGTATTTACAGAGTGTAAAGTCTCTAAAGACCGTAAGATAAAATGTCCTTTGTGAAGTAATCCTTAGCCATTGGAGGTTGAGGCTAGCTTACTTTCTTAAGAATAAAAAGATAAAACAATTGATATTTTTTCAATATTTATAGGATTATGTGATAATAGCCATATGACTAAGGTTCCAAATGCTTTTCTGAATTCAGAGTTATGGGTGAGTATAAGCCTTAGGATTTCATGGGAAGAGATACATTTATTTCATAACTAAACTTAGAAGTTTGGAAATTAAAGCAGAAAATGCTCTTTCCTAGACCAGGTATTAAAAAAGTACAGAACAGACACCATCATTTTTATAGATAAAAACTGCTAAGAGCTAATTAGCACTGCAAAGGGCATTGGTAACTGGTGATAATTTACTCCAGTGATGTAAAGACCAGAAACACAGCAAGATTGATGCAATCATTTTATATTATATTAATATCCTTATATCTAAAACTGATTTTTAAAAACAATTGTTTTCTTACAGACTCTTTTTGAGCATTCATTTGCACATGTAGAAACACTTAGCTGCCCTTCTGGTCTCTGAAAAACAGGAACAACTTCAGATGTACTGGCAATTGAAGTCCACTAGAGTAGATCAAGGAAAAATTCTTTTTATGTAATTTGTAAAAGTTGAAATAATGTAGAAAGAGGCAAAGGAGAAATATAATTATATTTCTTGCCAGGCAATTTTAGTTTAAAATCTGTATGAAATTAGATAGTATACTCATGTAGAATAACACTGTCCAAAAAAAAAAAAGTGAGCCACATATATGATTGTGTTTTCTTGTAGCCACATTAAATAATAAAATAAATAGGTGAAATTAATTTTAATGATATATTTTATTTAACCCTGTATATAAATATTGCTTCCAAATATAATCAATATAAAATTTATTGAGTTTTTTTTATTGTACTGAGTCTTCTAAATATAGTGTCTGTTTTACTCTTATGGCAAATCTCAGTTGAGACAAGTCAAATATCAAGTGCGTGCATGACTGATAGCTACCTTATTGGCTGGCATAGTTCTAGAACAAGTGCTTTCTTTTTTCTATTTTCTACACATCCACAGGGAGCTGAGGAGCTACCATTGACTAGTTTTGGAAGTGAAGGCTGCATTTTTATAATTTGGTTTGGAATGGCTTGTGGCAGTGTGTTTAATACTCCTGTATAACTCAAGCAACAATTATGTGGTCAAGGATTTGGTATAATGAAGGTTGAGGAATGGCTTGACTTGACTGTATTCTTAGTGAGCATACATGTTGTGATTGTCTGGAGAACATTGTCTTCTTGATTTATGGAGAACTGAGTTGTGAATTTCATGTTGTATTTTTAAAAAGTACACATTAAGGAATTTTCTTTTGCAGAGATGTAAGGGACATTTTAATTTTTTTATTTTCTAAAGTAAAAATCTTTTAAAAAACAACTACTTATGTATAATAATACTTTAAAAAGACTGGAATCATATTCCTTACATTATAATCTTTTGGGGTGTGTATGTAGTAATTAAATATGTATATTGACATTCACTCCCATTGTTATTGAAGGCATTTGAAACTTAAAAATAGCATAGAAGTTTCAGAATAAAGGATATTAACTTAGATTTATTTTTGTAATTATTATTGTTTGAATATGTGGGTTACCTAAAAATATGCATTTATTGAGGTTAGATTTTAATAATAAAAACCTCTCTTAAATGAATCCTGGTTTATGCACTTTGTGGGCTAAATGAATTAGGCTCTCAACTTTTATCTGAATCTATGGAGCTTGGATATAAATTGAAAAGATCACAGCTATGGGGAGAAGACCTACACTGCAAAGGCCTTTCTGCATAGATTATGAACATAACTCAATAATTTTTTCAAAAGTGTGGTTATAATTGGACCCAATGGGGGTCTGTTTCTTTGATCAGATCACAGTAACTGTGACTTTACACTGGAAAATGTCACTACTGTGAAGGTTTATCACCTGTAGAGCTGGTCTTTCCTCTGATGCTGTGTTCATTTCTCATTAGCATTATTCAAAGTTTAGTTGTTAATTAGGTTGACAGTTCAATTACAATCATCTACAAGTGAAGTCAGGGCTACTTGCATAAAGAAATAAAAATAACCCTTCTTGCATAGACATATGTGTGTATGTGTATATATGTGTGCATGTGTTTTTGTGTATATGTGTGCATGTGTATGTATGTGTGTATATGTTTGCATATATATGTATGCACATATATACATAAAAGGAAAAATGACACTATTTTGTTATATGATAGTTTCATAAGGCTAAGAATATGCTCTGTTAAGTGAGCATTCTTTCCAAAATTTGTCTTACCAGTTTTATTTCTAAATAAAACAGAATTGTTACACAACATGCTTCCATTTTAAGCATTGATGAATATATATGAGAACCAATATTTTTAAATGTATAGAATATAGTTTACTATTTTGTGTGAAACGAACTGGTACAGTGAATTGGATGCATAGGAACATTTTATATCTCCTCCTCCTTAAATAATAAGAGTTTTCATCAGGAGTATGATCTCACTTAAAATTCTGTTCATAAGTAATATGCATTTTCTAAAATACGTAACACTTGAAATTAAAAGATAGAAAAATGTATGAAAAATTAAAAGAAACTTAAATACCTTTTAAAAATAAGCAAATTTTTAGATAAATTTTTCTTTGATTTAGAAACTTTAGTGTTTTAATCTGATTACTGGTTCATGAGACAATGATATTGAACTCAAACCCATGTGGTAGTGGAAAAAACTGGACAGAACTAGGTTTAGATCCCAGCTTTGCCACTTATTAGCTACATAGTAAGGGCAAATGAATTCACATCTTTGTTCCTCTATTTCTTCATTCATAGATGGGAATATGAATGCTTTTCTTAGAACACTGTTGTGAATATTAAATGAGACAATGTATAACATTTGCATAAAATTCTCCACTCATGGTATAATTTCAGTAACTTTATCTCCTCTCCCCTCTTCTTTATCTCATAATGACAAAAACTATTCAACAAATGACTGGAAAATTATATATGCAAATGAGACTTCCAAAAATAAAATTAAATGGTAAGTGATCCTGGAGGACCTGTAACAAATAACCTTACATAGCAAAAACGAACAAAACCCAACCTGCTTCATCTCAAAACAAGTAGACACATGTTGTAATTGCTAAAAATCTGTAGAAATGTGGCTCACAAGCAGTTTATTGTAAAATAATTAAAGCTTATTTATGTCAAGAGGCCTTGGGAAAAAAAGAGAGCATAAACCAATTTGCATTAGCACGTTACTCTCCTCTCCTGCTTTCGTTTCAATTAACAGACCAGCAGGTGCTCTCTGCAGTTAAAAAGATAAGCTATCAAGGAGTAGGATGAATTTTTGGCTGACCTGAAGACACTGTGGTTTGCCTGCTGATTGGGTTCCTACCTCGCTGTACCAATTTCTGAGGTGTTAATTTAACTGTTCCTCTCTGTCATGCAGGTCTCGGCCTTGAAAAATAAACTGAAGAAGCAGTCTACAGCTACGGGTGATGGAGTAGCTAGGGCCTTTCTTAGAGCACAGGCTGCTTTGTTTGGATCCTACAGAGATGCACTGAGATACAAACCTGTAAGCGTTTTGTTTCATCACTGTTTTAATTTGCTTTTTTATGGTTCTTTGGAATGAGACAGAAAAAAAGAGACATCATTTTACTATTGCACCTTGAAAAAGTATCATGGAAATCTTTTAAGATCCAAAATACTATGTTTTAAAACATACATTTCATCTCCAATTTTTGACTTTTTATTTTTAGTTTTATTTAGTACTCTTCCATTAGTATTTCCCAGAGTATTTGTGTCACCTTCTTAATACTCTAGAAGTGGAATACTTACTCCTTAACTAATGAAAAAATTGTATTACTGTAGTTTTTTGGTTTTTTTTTTTTTTTTCTGAGATGGGGTCTCGCTCTGTCACCCAGGCTGGAGTGCAGTGGCCCGATCTCAGCTCACTGCAAGCTCCGCCTCCCGGGTTCATGCCATTCTCCTGCCTCAGCCTCCGTGTAGCTGGGACTACAGGCGCCCGCCACCGCGCCCAACTAATTTTTCGTATTTTTAGTAGAGATGGGGTTTCACCATGTTAGCCAGGATGGTCTCGATTTCCTGACCTTCTGATCCGCCCGTCTCGGCCTCCCAGAGTGCTGGGATTACAGGCATGAGCCACCGCGACCAGCCTGTATTACTGTATGTTAAAACACTTACCTGATCTTGTTAAGATCCTTAAGAAATTCATAAGACAATTGGGCTTATTAGATTAATGTGTTTAGAAATGACAGGTACAAAGTGATACTTAAGAAAAATAGAACTTGAAGGTTTTACAATATTTGGAAATTTGTTGTCTTTGTAATTCATGACCCTTTGCTAAGCTGGATTTATCTCTTTAGCATATCTTAGCTCATTTTCTCATTCTTTCTGTTTTAATACCCTAATTATTGTTGTGTAGAATTATAGCCAAGTTTTTAAGAGTATCCAAAAAGGTGCAAGTCAAAATACATTTGTTGGTTAGATTATGTTAGGCTGATTTTACAGAAATTATTAGACTATTCTTCCTTCACTGGGTGAGTAAGTTGTAAGAGATAAAAACATTGATTTAGTAATAAGAAGACCTGCTATCTAATAGGAGTTGTTACTGTGCTGCATAACCTTGACCCGTCTCCTTATTCTCTCTAGATTTTGATCACCGTATTTGTAAAATGAGAATTCTTATACCTTCCCGCTCTATCTTTCAAGGTGGTGTTAAACTCAGTTGTAAACTATGAAGCACTAAACAAATGTGAAGGGGTTATATCTTCTCTAAACTGACTTCTGAATTAGTGGTTCCCACTCAAGTGATCCTTATAGCTCTAAAAGGTCATCCAGTTATTGGAAGGATTCCTTAAATGCATGAGGAAATCAGCTGCTGTTTCTATAAGTGTGTTTGTCTAGTTTACATGCTAATCTTTTTGAGACATGTGTATATTTTTAAAGCATTATATAATTCATAGTACTCTACAGAATATACATATCTCACATGGGGGAGTCTTAAAAAATTGCTCATAGTTATAAGGGTCACATTCTTTAAAAGACTGGAAACCAATAATCTATGCTACAGTAGAGCATATTCATATTTCAATTGTTCAACATCAGTAAAAACATAAAAATGAGTTTGAAACACAAAATTAGTGATTGATTCTGGTTACGTCAAATTTTTAAAATAGGGATTGATTTCAAGTTTACAGTACAGGAACGAAAGTTAAAAATATCACTTTGCTTAAATTTTGACATGTTTAAGTACATATTCATCTTTATAAACTAAACGTCATTTTTATTTTAAAATTGTTGAGTACTTCAGATTTGAAGAAAGGAGCAAATTGAAGTGAGAAGATTTTCTCCAATGATTTAAACTATCAGTGTGTTGGGTACTGAGTGAAATTAATAAAATATCCCATCTTTAATATTAGTTACTATAGATTTCACTGTTTAATTTTATCACCCTTTAAGCTTCATTGAGCAGATAGGAGTATAAGATTTCAGTGACTAACTTTTTTAAAAAAACCATCGTGAAAGCCAGATTGTTATTATCTGTGAAAAATGTTTAATTTTGTCTTAGAGTATCTTTCTTGTTTATTGATCACATTTTGTTATAAATTTATTTGTTTAGTTGCCTACATTTTTTTCTTTTTACTTCTGATATTTTCTTGTTTTCATTTCTGCTGTTAGTATTTTTTAGGAGCTAAGTGGTAGTATTTTCATTTTCTATGCCTTTACATTTCTTCTGACTCAATCTTTGAATGAAAGCTTCCTTTTTAATGTATACTGAATGTATTTAGATGATTGTTTTCCATTTATTTTCACAAGAAATAGCTTTTAAGGAAAATTATTTCTTTTTGTGCATAAACTGCTTTTTCAACCATTATCTTTATAAATTGCTTATATCATAATTTATTAAAAGTATATTAATTTTTTGTTTTATAATTCTTTTGGTCATTGATATAATAGACCAATGTTTTCTCTCTTCACTTAGACCTTTTTTTAATATCAACCAAAAATATTTTATATCAATCAAATATATTTTGGTTGATATTTTAAAAAGGGCTAAGTGCAGAGAGAAGTTTCAAAAACATATTTAAGGAGTATCCTGTAGCTATTATAGTACAATTGGAAAAGAAAAGATTACTCAGTAGCTGTTAATAATATGAATTATTGGCCAGGTGTGGTGGCTCACGTCTGTAATCCCAGCACTTTGCACTCTGGGAGACCGAGATGGGCGGATCACAAGGTCAGGAGATCGAGACCATCCTGGTTAACACGGTGAAACCCCGTCTCTACTAAAAATACAAAAAAATTAGCCAGGCGTGGTGGTGGGTACCTGTAGTCCCAGCTACTCCGGAGGCTGAGGCAGGAGAATGGCATGAACCTGGGAGGTGGAGCTTGCAGTGAGCCGAGATGGCGCCACTGCACTCCAGCTTGGGCAACAGTGAGACTGGGTCTCAAAAAAAAAAAAAAAAAAGAATTATTTTACTAGACATTACTTTTTAAAATTTTATGATTGTTTATACACATAAAAATAAACTATGATTTCCCTTACTTTTAGCAGAATTAAACCTGTAGGGTAGACCAATGACTGATCAGTCTCAGGGGCCATCTCTTCACCTGGCATTCAAGGCCCTTACCATGGGCAGGCAGTCTGTTTTCCTTTTTTTCTAAACTTTGCCCTCACTTCAGAGAATTCTGCCTGTGACTTCAAATGTCCTAAGCTTCTCAGGCTTCCACACATTTACTTACAATGTTCTTTCTTCCTGGCAATGCTTTTCATCCTCACTTTTAATAGCCATCTAGTTCCTTCATGATCCTGGAAGCTGTAGTTTGTACTGACCCCTTCTTTCTCTGAATTAATTATACTTATTTTATTTAACACATTTCTTCAGCCTTATTTACATATTATTTGTTAATTACATTATTTTGACTGATATTCATAATTTTTGATCACTATGAAAACATTAACTGACCATTGAACACCCATTGGATGACAGGCATTGATAGGGTCTTTGGATAAGTGTTCTTGTTGAATTTTTACAAGCCTTCAAAATATTACCCTTTATATTTTAAAGATGAGGAAGATGATACTCACAGAATTTGAGTAAGCTCACTGTTTCTCTAGCTAGTGAATAGTGGGGCTTAGGTTTGAATCTGCTTTTTTCATGGTCCCTCTCTTGCTCTACTGTGATATATTTCTGTTCTACCTTGCCTCTGTTATGATATGATGCTTTTTTTTGAGATAGAGTCTCACTCTGTCTCCCAGGCTGGAGTGCAGTGGTGCAATCTTGGCTCACAGAAAGCTCCACCTCCCAGGTTCATGCCATTCTCCTGCTTCAGCCTCCCGAGTAGCTGAGACTACAGGTGTCCACCACCATGCCTGGCTAATTTTTGAATTTTTAGTAGAGACGGAGTTTCACCATGTTAGCCAGGATGGTCTTGATCACCTGACCTCGTGATCCACCCGTCTCGGCCCCAAAGTGCTGGGATTACAGGCATGAGCCACCACGCCCAGCCATGATACACTTCTTAAGATATGTTTCAAGGGTTCCAAGATGGCCAAATAGGAACAGCTCCAGTCTACATCTCCCAGCATGAGCAATGCAGAAGACGGCTGATTTCTGCATTTCCAACTGAGGTACTGGGTTCATCTCACTGGGGCTTGTGGGACAGTGGGGGCAGGACAGTGGGTGCAGCCCATGAGCATGAGTCGAAGCAGGGTGAGGCATCACCTCACCCGGGAAGCACAAGGGGCCAGGGAATTCCCCTTCCTAGACAAGGGAAGCTGTGACAGATGGCACCTGGAAAACTGGGTCACTCCCATCCTAATACTGTGCTTTTCCAATGGTGTTAGCAAACGACATACCAGGAGATTATATCCTGTGCCTGGCTCGGAGGGTCCCATGCCCACGGAGCCTTGCTCATTGCTAGCACAGCAGTCTGAGATACAACTGCAAGGCGGCAGTGAGGCTGAGAGAGGGGCACCCGCCATTGCTGAGGCTCTAGTAGGTAAACAAAGTGGCCAGGAAGCTTGAACTGGGTGGAGCCCACCGCAGCTCAAGGAGGCCTGCCTGTCTCTGTAGATTCAACATCTAGGGGCAAGGCATAGCTGAACAAAAGGCAGCAGAAACCTCTGCAGACTTAAATTTCCCTGTCTGACAGCTTTGAAGAGAGTAGTGGTTCTCCCAGCACGGAGTTTGAGATCTGAGAACGGACAGACTGCCTCCTCAAGTGGATCCCTGACCACCAAGTAGCCTAACTGGGAGGCACCACCCAGTAGGGGCAGACTGACATCTCACACGGCCGGGTACCCCACTGAGATGAAGCTTCCAGAGAAACGATCAGGCAGCAACATTTGATGTTCAGCAATATTCTCTGTTCTGCAGCCTCCGCTGCTGATACCCAGGCAAACAGGGTCTGGAGTAAACCTCCAGCAAACTCCAACAGTCCTGCAGCTGAGGGTCCTGACTGTTAGAAGGAAAACTAACTAACAGAAAGGTCATCCACACTAAAACCCCATCTGTATGTCACCATCATCAAAGACCAAAGGTAGATAAAACCACAAAGATGGGGAAAAAAAACAGAGCAGAAAAACTGAAAATTCTAAAATCCAG
>NW_012099566.1:99455-100072 GCF_000951045.1 Mandrillus leucophaeus
CATGGGCAAGGACTTCATGTCTAAAACACCAAAAGCAATAGCAACAAAAGCCATAATTGACAAATGGAATCTAATTAAACTAAAGAGCTTCTGCACAGCAAAAGAAACTACTGTCAGAGTGAACAGACAACCTACAGAATGGGAGAAGATTTTTGTAATCTATTCATCTGACAAAGGGCTAATATCCAGAATCTACAAAGAACTCAAACAAATTGACAAGAAAAAAGCAATCCCATCAAAAAGTGGGCAAATGATATGATGAACAGACACTTCTCAAAAGAAGACGTTTATGCAGTCAATAGACAGGTGAAAAAATGCTCATCATCACTGGCCAACGGAGAAATGCACATCGAAACCACACCATCTCACCATCTCACACCAGTTAGAATGGTGATCATTAAAACGTCAGGAAACAAAAGGTTCTGGAGAGGATGTGGAGAAATAGAACACTTTTACAATGTTGGTGGGACTGTTAACTAGTTCAACCATTGTGGAAAAGAGTGACGATTCCTCAAGGATCTGGAACTAGAAATACCATTTGACCCAGCCATCCCATTACTAGGTATATACCCAAAGGATTATAAATCATGCTGCTATAAAGACACATGCACACGTAT
>NW_012099566.1:102557-103687 GCF_000951045.1 Mandrillus leucophaeus
TGCAAAAACATGCCAAATTGTAAAGACCATCGATGCTAGGAAGAAACTGCATCAACTAATGAGCAAAATAACCAGCTAACATCATAATGAGAGGATGAAATTCATGCATAACAATATTAACCTTAAATGTAAATGGGCTAAATGCTCCAATTAAAAGACACAGACTGGCAAATTGGATAAAGAGTCAAGATCCATCAGTGTGCTATATTCAGGAGACCCATCTCATGTGCAGACACACTTAGGCTCAAAGTAAAGGGATGGAGGAAGATCTACCAAGCAAATGGGAAACAAAAAAAGGCAGGGGTTGCAGTCCTAGTCTCTGGTAAAACGGACTTTAAACCAACAAAGATCAAAAGAGACGTGGCCATTACATAATGGTAAAGGAATCAATTCAACAAGAAGAGCTAACTATCCTAAATATAAATGCACCCAATACAGGAGAAACCAGATTCATAAAGCAAGTCCTTAGAGACCTACAAAGAGACTTAGACTCCCACACAATAATAATGGGAGACTTTAACACCCTCTGTCAACATTAGACAGATTAAGTAGACAGAAAGTTAAAAAGAATATCCAGGGATTGAACTCTGTTCTGCATCAAGCAGACCTGATAGATATCTACAGAACTCTCCAACCCAAATCAACAGAATATACATTCTTCTCATTACCACATTGCACTTATTCCAAAATTGACCACGTAGTTGGAAGTAAAGCAGCCCACAGCAAATGTAAAAGAACAGAAATTACAACACACTGTCTCTCAGACCACAGTGCAATCAAACTAGAACTCAGGATTAAGAAACTCACTCAAAACCACTCAACTACATGGAAACTGAACAACCTGCTCCTGAATGACTACTAGGTACATATCGAAACGAAGGCAGAAATAAAGATGTTCTTTGAAACCAATGAGAACACAGACACAACATACCGGAATCTCTGGGACACATTTAAACCAGTGTGTAGAGGGAAATTTATAGCACTAAATGCCCACAAGAGAAAGCAGGAAAGATCTAAAATCGACACCCTAACGTCACAATTAAAAGAACTAGAGAAGCAAGAGCAAACACATTCAAAAGCTAGCAGAAGGCAAGAAATAACTAAGAACAGAGTAGAACTGAAGGAGATAG
>NW_012099566.1:104468-195071 GCF_000951045.1 Mandrillus leucophaeus
GGCACTATTCACAATAGCAAAGACTTGGAACCAACCCAGATGTCCACCAATGAGAGACTGGATTAAGAAAATGTGGCACATATACACCTTGGAATACTATGCAGCCACAAAAAAGGATGAGTTCATGTCCTTTGTAGGGACATGGATGAAGCTGGAAACCATCATTTCCAGCAATGTATGGCAAGGACAAAAAACCAAACACCGCATGTTCTCACTCATAGGTGGGAATTGAACAATGGGAACACTTGTACACAGGAAGGGGAACATCACACACTGGGGCCCGTCATAGGGTGGGGTGAATGGGAAGGGATAGCATTAGGAAATATACCTAATGTAAACGACAAGTTAATGGATGCAGCACAGCAACATGGCACATGTATACATATGTAACAAACCTGCACATTGTGCACGTGTACCCTAGAACTTTAAGGAAAAAAAAAAGAGAAAAAAAAAGAATTAAATTTAACTAAAAAAAAAAAAAAAAGATATGTTTCCTGAACGTGCATTACTTCTAAACGAAGATACATTAAAGGCATTCAGTATTCACTAATGGAAAGACCAAGTTCAATACAAAGTCTTAGGAATTTTCTTCATGGAAACAGGTGGCATAGGCATCTCATAGTGGGTATATAAATTGGAGAAATGATTTGATATTTATGCTATTTCCATTTATGGTTTTGTTTACCTGGAGGAACTACTACTACTCAAACAGCTTCATCCTCTTCCCTTCAGTCTTCTAATTCTTCTCTTCCCTTCTTTGTCTTAATACTCTATATAGCAGGATTGAATATATTGTACTGAAAGGGAGTTTTGATTCGTCTGTTTTTCTCTTTCTGTAGAAAATCATCTAAAGTAAAAGTCAATGGCAAGATGTTTCATTGTATAAGAATATACTTCTTATTCTGTTTATTAGGATACATTATAGATATAATTTATGTTTATCAGATATATGTTGAGTACAGCTATAATAGGCCCTCTCTGAAGCTTCTGGGCCAAAAAAATAATGTTAAGCATGTGCTCCCACCAGGAGCTTATAGTGACATAGGGTGATGCAGTCATTTCTTCTCTAGCAGTAGCAAACAAAATGAACCCGAAAATGATAAAAGAACATTATGCTTCTCAATGTATGGGAAACAAGAAACCTGGGAGATAACTGTTGAATATATGCGTTTTTCTGGAGAGAGTATTCATGTCTTCCACCATGTTCTCAAAAAAGAATAAATCCAAAAAGGGTTAGGATTCATTCCCATAGAGGCAGCAGAACCAGTCATAAATGACCTTTCAGTCAGGAGAGTTTCAGCTTTATCTTAATGCACAGTGTTTACAATTATTTATCATGGGAATGTAGTGCTTAGCATTGTGTATTAGAAAGACCACTTTCATGATGTTGTTCATGTTAGATCAAAGTTGAGCAAGACCGGGGCAGCGAGACAGTTGTGGCTATCATGGTCTTATTGCAGAAGAGGAAGAAAGGACCTTTGTGAATATCCTGAAGGCTCAAATCTCAAAGGCCTTAGGAAGGAAGACAGGAGTACTGGGGAACCAGAGGATGTGGATTATGAGAAAAATACCCTCCAGGATGATTTGCATATTCCTATACAGATGCTAAATACATATGCTAAATGCTGCTAAAGAGTAATTTATTTTATACATTAAGTACTTAAAATGTCTAAGCTGGCAACCTTAAATTGTTGTTACTTACAGTGCCTAGTCCACACTCTCTAAATGTTACCTTGGCGTGATTGGCGAATAAATTGTACCCACCCTTAATTACAGAGAACAATATAAAACTCCTTAAAGTTGCTGGAAATTCAAATAAGGTAATGAATGTTTTACTCTTTTTTTTTGGATTTTAGCCAACAGCAAGTTAGCCACTTTTTAAGAATTGAAAAATGTGAGATAAAATTAACGTACTAAATGAATGAAAGAAAAGTGATAAGAGCACAAGACTCTGTAACCATACTGACTGGATTCATCCTCATTCTGTGACCAACTAGTTATATGACTTTGGGCAAATTAACCTATTAGTGCTTTGGTATTTGCATTTGTTAAAAAAAAAAAGTGATGATACTTCTTGGGTTGGCATGTAGTAAATGCTGTTTATGTTGTCATTATTAAAAATAAAATATAGAATCAATAGACTTAGTAAGGAAAATCCCTTTAGCATAACCACAAACAAAGCATCTTTCCAGAAAGGAATACATTGCCTTAAACATGACAATACTTTAAAATGATTGTATTAAATAACTAAGAAATGGTCTTTAGTTATACCTCTGTGTATCACTTGTGTCACAAGCTATAAAAAAGTCACATTTTTGAATAGCTGATGTTGAAGAAATGTTTGTTTGAGTTAAAATATTGTTTAGTATATTCAAAGACATACTTGATTATCCTGTCTGAGAGCACAGAAGTAACACTCAAGTTTATTCGCTTTAATGCTTAAGGTGCTGTCATTGTTTCCATCACTCAAGCTTTCCTGGGCTGCCTTGACCTTGCTAATGGATAAAAAATAAGTTACTTTAAAAATAAAGATTGGTTAGTAATCCGGACCTCAGTTTGACAAGTTGGAGGAGTGACAGTTTGACAAGTGTATCTTTCAAACACTTTTTGATTATTTTCTTTAAAACATTATCAGTAAGTAATGTTGTTGTATTTAATGATTAAGCTCAAGCAATTTAAACATGGGGTTGGCATCCATAATTTAAAAGGCCATTCACTAAATCTTCATCTTAACATTTCCATTTAAGAAATTTGTAATTGTCAACTTGTTAGAGTTTTAAAAATCCAGGTTGAAAAGTACTACTCCTTACAGTTTTATGGTTACTAAAACATTTTACGCATCCTTTCATGTCATTACTCTTGCTTGAGCATAGATAGACCTGTTAACTTGAGAGATGGTTACCACCAAAGAAATAGTTGGTGTGCATCTGGCTTTCTAATGGATAAAAGTTGTTTTATGGCACTTTCTTTCTGCTCATTTCTAATTAATAGGGAGAGAATTTTGCTTTATTGCTTCAGTAATAATATACAGTTTCTCCTCAAGTACTTTGGAACAGATAGAACTAGGGACTTGGGTAGGAAGTGTTCAATTTATATATCACTGATATGTTTTATGAGAATGGAGAATGTTTTTCTCATTGTCTTAAGTTGTGGGGAAGAAAAATATATTTTTAAATAGTATGCACAAAGTTAATGCAGAATCTATTAATTTTTTCTAAGTATTTAAATTCACACAAAAAGTTAGAAACAGCAATGTCTAATTTAGAAAAATTAGTTCCTTTTTCTATCTTAAGTTGCTGATTCATAGGTAAATAGAACATTAGTAGGTAGCTGTAGTTTTTCTTTTTTCAAGACAGATCCAGCAACTTGAGGATAAAGTAACAAAATAATATGTACAAATAAAATATTTTGACGCTGATGGTTAAACTTTATAGTTTGACTGTGAGGTTTTTTTTTCATTGACTTCTAGCTAAAGTGCCAACAATGGAAGAAAATTACTGTTTCCATGGTTAATACACTCTGAAAGTAGAGTTGCTGTACCTTACATAATAATAGCATTGGAACATGTAGAAGGAATATGCTGTATAACCTGAAAATCATTTATTGTTATTTCCTGTGAGAATCTGCAAATATTTGAACATTCCCGTGAGATATCTGACAGGAGAGTCTTTCAGAGATTTTAAATTTAAAATAGCCATCAATATGCAGACATTTTTGCTTAGTTTGTTTATACTCCTTATGTAATGGTGACATTACATTGAGTCCAGGTGCATTAAGGAACCGAATAAGTATAATGTTGATGTTTTGGATTATATTTCACATTTTTTCCTTTATCATTCTTTCTGATACCCAAATTTTCTTTCACAGTGAACTCTTGCTAAGTCATACACATCATGGTAGTATAAGATCTAATCTACGTTTTAAGTATTTTCTTGTTCTTAGAAAGTTTTCTACTCCAGGTACAATATATAGAACTTGAAAGATACTCATTTGTAAAACAAACAAACACAAACATTATGTCAGTAATGATTATCACTCTGAAGTTGAACATAATACTAAGGTAGAAAAACAGCTCTATTTCATCCATAACTTACTTGTGGCTTAATTATTCTGTGTAAATAATTCATATAGTAACTAGGAGATATTTATTTAACACTCAAAATGCAGAGTACTGGGTTGGTTGCTGCAGGTCAGGGATCCCCACTCCCATTAGGAACCAGGCCAGATGGCAGGAGGTGAGTGGCAGGTGAGGGAATGAAGCTTCATCTGTATTTACAGCCACTCCCTATGGCTCACATTACTGCCTGAGCTCCACCTCCTGTCTCATAGGAGCGAAACCCCTATTATGAACTGCGTATGTGAGGGATCTAGGTTGCATGCTCCTTATGAGAATCTAATGCCTAATGATCTGTCACTGTCTCCCATTACCCCCAGATAAGACCATCTAGTTGTAGGAAAACAAGCTCAGGGCTCTCACTGATTGATTCTACATTGTAGTGACTTGTAGAATTATTTCATTATGTATTACAATGTCGTAATAATATAAAGTACACAATAAATGTAATGTGCTTGAATCATCCGACAACCATTCCCCACTTCTGCTGTCTGTGGAAAAATTGTCTTCCACAAAACCCCTGTCTAGTGCCAAAAAGTTTGGGGACCACTGCCATAGCGAATGCAAAGATGAACAAGAATTTAGTCCCAGACCTCCAGAGTTCACAGATAAGATATATGAAAATAACCTTGAATGTATGGCAGAAAATAAGTCCCTACGAAAATCTGTTTCCCTTCTCTGTAATACAAACTTTATTCTGATTCTACTGCAGATTATGTTTTCCTGATAGCTGTTTATGTTCCTTTGTTGGGCTTTCCACCAAAATGACTGCTTTTGATTCCTTTCTTTTTGCGTCATCACTGTTTTATGGAGCAAAATATTCAGTAGTTTTTCTGTCATGTCAGAATTATCTCATGAAGAGATTTTCTTTTCCGTTGTTTTATATTTCTACCTGGTTACTTTGGGTCTCTACAGAATCATATGTTTACTTACTTTTCTGTGAATGAATAATACAACATTTAAAAAATAGATTATAGATGGGTATTTCTTAATTGCATAAGTCGTTTTCTGTAAGTAGAGTCATCAACTCAACTTTAATACTCAGGTCTGTACAGATAATTCTTAAGTATGTATTAAATAACAAATTTTCCTAACACGAGTTTCTAGCTTTGTGCTACATACCTTCACGTGTTTCTCAAACATCAGTGGTAGATATTGTTGGTACCCTGCCCAGATCCCCTGTACTTGTTGTTGTATTTGTTTTGTTAAAAATTGCCCTTAGCTAAATGGAAGTGCATCACCGGGAAAACTATGTTCATCCCTCATCTTTGCACCTCTCAGCATTGAAAAAGAACACTTCTTATACGGGATGTAAGACGCTGGCCTCTCTGCCTCAAAGTGGGATCAAGTCTATGGTACAGTTGGTGCTTTCCCATGGAATTTGGCTGAAGCTCATCTCCAGTTGAGACCATATTCTTGCTTGACTTTTTCCTCTGTCCTGTCTTGTTTTCCTTAATACCTTTTTCCTGAGAGTGATCTGCGAAAATCAATTGTACAAGAACCCCTGTCTCAGGCTCCAGTAGGAATACTACCGAAAACATACGCCAATATTGATTTTATCAACTTCTCCTTAAATGTGGTTTTCTTTCTATATTTTCAGTCCCTAATAAATAATGTCATTTTATGACCGTTAATCTAGAAATCTGGAAGTCACCTTTGACCCCTACTAGTTACTGTATATCAGTAGTTCTCAAACATTTTGGTCTCTGGATGTATTTATACTCTTAAAAATTATCAAAGAGCCTTCATTTATGTGAGGTATATGTATAAATATTTACCATATTAGAAATTAAAACTGAAAAAATATACATTTATTTTAAAAGCAGTATAAACTAATTAAATATGAATATAAAACATTTTTATGAAAAATTGCTATATTCCTAAACAAATTTAGTCTGAACAATATCATTGTTTTACATTTTTTTCAGGGCTTTTTAATATCTGCCTTAATAGAAGTCAGCTAGATTCTGATATTTGATTCTGTATTCAGTCTATTGCAATATTGCCAACCAGGTAGCTTTTGGGAAACACTGTTGGATCTCAGGAGAAAATGAGACACAAGAGTGCCAATAATGACTTACATTATTATGAAAATACTTTTAATGCTACAAATCTTGTGGAAAAGTCTGACCTTGGATCACACTTTGAGAAACATCACTGCATATCAGTTGACAAACTAGTCATATTGATTTTGCCATGAAATGTTTGATAATGTAGTTAACCACATGAACTTCAAATACTCATAACCTGGGTTAAAATCATAGGCAAAATTCTTCTCATGTCATTCAATTCAACTTTGGTTTTAAAGAACTCATGCTGTGGAGTCATTTATTAATATAATCTGTTTCATAGCATATGCCTTAAGGATGACAATAATTGAGGCCTCCAATGATGGCAGTAATTGAGGTTCCTGTGTATTAATATATGCAACTTTAGAGTGTTATTAATAAAGACTTATTTTTTTCCTTGAGAGAAAATTCTAATGTGTCAGTGCTTTGTCTTTTGTTATTATCAGAGATTCTTGGTAAACAAACCGTGTTAATCAAATTGAAGGTTTGGTTCAAAGTTTTTCCATGATTTGTGTCGTCACAAGTGGATGGACAGCAAATCTGAGCTTTTACTTTGCTTGTTCTCTGGAGAGATTGAAAGTACTCAAAGGTTAATGAGGACAGAATTCTTCCAGTTTAATTCACATAGGCTAATAATTAAACTATGCCCAACTTTTAAGAAAGCATAGACTTTAGTCTCATCCATTTCTTCTTGTCTTGAAATACATCTTTACATGTTTAAGGAAAAATCTATCACATAAAAACTAAAGTTACTATTAGTCCTGATTACTTTGTAATAGCAGTGATGCCAGAACTGCCATTAGAGGCAATTACTTATATTTATTTTTAAAATTGTATTTATTTTTGCAAAGATGATATGTCATGGAATAAGGCTTAGCTCATTTGCTATTTTTATTTTATTTTTACAACTCAATTGTAAAACATTTACCAGGCTTCCAGTGTAACTAGGGATGATGCTAGTACTAGAGATTAGAAAACAATAGACCTTTATCTTTAACAGGCTTGCCTATTGTAGATTTTCTTCCTCCAGTAGATTATAAATTCTGTGATAGTGGACAATATAGTACATTTATGATCATCCAAAATATATTTATGTAAATTAGTCCAGTTTAAAAAATATATAATTTAAAAATCATCTGTAGCTCTTTACGATTGGCAATAATAGGCTGGGTTGGTGGCTTGTGCCTAGAATCCCAGCTTTTTGAGTGGCCGAGGTGGGGAGATCACTTGAGCCTAGGAGTTTGAGACCAACTTGGGCAACATAGCGAAACCCTTTCTCTACAGAAAATACAAAATGTTATCCGAGCATCGTGGCATGTGCCTGTAGTCCCAGCTACTTGGGGGGCTGAGGTGGGAGGATCACCTGAGCCCAGGAGGTCAAGGCTGCAGTGAGCTATGAATGAACCACTATAATCCTGCCTGCATGGCAGAATGACCCCCTCCCTAACCCCTCCCCCCTGAAAAAACTTAGCAATCATCTGGATAAAAATATATAATGACATTTTTATCATTAGTCATTGGCTGGTGGCTGGTGGTAGGTGACACCACTTAAGAGTTTATTGCATTATCTTCTTTAATAATTTGTTTGAATTTTGTTTTCTTTTTCCTATAGCAGTGCTATCCAGGAAATCTTTTTATCCTAAAGGAAATGTTCTATATCTGTACTGTTCAATATAGTAGCCACTAGCCACATGTGACCATTGAGCAGTTCAAATACAGCTAGTATGACTGAGAAACTGAAGTTTTAATTAATCTTCATAAATTTACATGTACATAGCTACATGTGACTAGTGTCTACTGAATGTGACAGTACAGTTCTATAGTGTATTAACTTTATCAGAAAGTGGTAATAGTTGAATTACATAGATAGTTACTCTCATTATTTTATTTATACAGGAACCTATTTTCAGAATTGTACTTAAAGATATCTGTAATAATATTGAGTCTTAAGATTAAATTATAATGGTAATTAAATTATAATTGTTATTTTTTCAAAGTTCTATTAGAAGGTAAGCAGGCACACTTTTTCATATGACATAAATATTGCTACAATGTGCATTATGATGAATGAATCATTTTTATTCATCTCTGTTTTCATTTTTGTCATAAAGTTTAGTCACTTTATGTTGAATGGGTTAGAGGACTGTTCAGACTGATGAGGGAAATAAGTGGTAGGAATTAGCCAGTGGGTGATGATTTTCTGCATTCATGCAAAGGAATAAGTAGAAAAAAAATGGAATCAGTAGGACTTGAGATTTAAGTCCTTTCTGGTTTGGAGGAGCACTTGGTAGAGCTACCGCAAGATGCTTGCAAAGATATGAATACTTAGCGCAAAGGAGTAATGAAAGCAGATGCTGAATAGGACTTATCCTGGAAAGCATCCAGTCTGAATTGTTTTGCAATCATGAAGAGAAGGGGATTGTAAAATCTTTTCATTAATTAAAAAAGAAATTAATGATCATAACAACTAAGTGCGAATGTCAAAAATCATGCAGCAGTTTTTATAGTAACGATGTTATTTCTAATCAGGATGCAATAAAATTATGTGATATTTTCAGGTATGTGTGCTATGTTTAATACTCATAATTCAATCTGATGATGTCAAATCTTTATTTTTAGGGGATTTACTCTTACTTGAGGAAGTAAAATTGAGCAATTTTAAGAGTCCATGGGATCCTGGATTAAAAAGCTATAGTACAGGCTTATTAGTAGAGGAATGTTTCTACTACCCTAAAATCTAACTATTCTGTGTAAGGAAGGGTCTGTTGGTTCTGTACCTTACACTTCCTCTATCACTCTCCACATACCGATTTAAAGAGACTAGTTCTCTCTAACCTTTTATTGATGCCCTTAAAATCTTTATTTCTATCTAGGGTGAGCCCATCACTTTCTGTGAGGAGAGTTTTGTAAAGCACCGCTCAAGCGTGATGAAACAGTTCCTGGAAACTGCAGTTAACCTCCAGCTTTTTAAGCAGGTAAGAATGGACCTCCACATTTTTCTTTTGTAACAGAACATCGTCAGTTTTACACGTTTGTATTACTCTAAAACTATGTTCAAACCCTGAGTAGCATCTTTTCTAGAATTTCAGGAAAGTTTTCTGTCTTTTATAACTCTGTAACTAGTTATGACATAGCACTCTAGAAATACTATGTAATAACTTTGCTTTTAAAAAATTTCTCATCAAATGTGATAGAGCTTAAAGTCTCATTGAGAAAGAATATACATTCACAGAAGCAGCAGCAACATGACTAGTTTTACTTATATAAGGCATCTTAGAAGAAGTTATTTTGGTATGGTGGATTGATATGGTAAACAAACTGTATTTTTATAGGATTATTCCATTGTAATACAGTTTATAAAATAGTTTATAAAATGAATATTTAACTGTTTAAGCTTTGTAAGACTTTTTAATACTCATGCATTCAGAATTAAAAATAAGACTCATGGTTATACTGTTTGTCCTGATTTTTGGTTCAGAAAATATAATTGCTATTTCAAAAAAGCAGTAACTAGACATCAGATTTCAGAAATTTTGGATGCACCGATTCTGTCATTCCATTGTGTAATCATAGCAAGTCTCTTAAATTGAGTTGTCTTCGTTTCTGTATACAAATTTTCAATTAAGTTCTTAACACTTGTTTTTCTTATTCACATGACAATGTTAAGTGTAAAGTTTACTATGTGAATTAAGCATTTAATGAAGACCTACTGTGTGTCATAAACTGTGCTCAGGGCCAGGATACAAAAATGAATAAAAAGTCAGTAATGCCCTTGAGAAGCTGACAGTCTTAACAATTTTTTTTGAACTGTTAGAAGAGAAGATACTATATAACTCAAAATAACCTTCAAATTAGGTCAGTAAAGAAATCAACATGGCAACAATTAATGCTACTACTTCTGAGGAATTTTTTAAAAATTATGAGATTACAAAATACTCTGGGGCAGGGGGAGATACCTGTCTTCCAATAAGTGAAGTTTTACATTAAGGAAACGGTTAAGGTTATCCTATATACAAACTTAAGGAGCATGGATTTCATGATCAGAGATGTCTTGTGAATTTCCAAAAAATAGAGTAGGCTGCTTTTGGAACATTTTGTCCCTAGAGGTCTCCAAGCATAGACTGAATTACTTCCCAGGGTTGAAAGGAAGATAAGTGATAATGCTTTATAAATGCTGAAGTATAGCACAGTACAGTCCCAGGCTAGTCATGCAGTGCGTGCTTGTTGAGTACAATATCAGTACCTTTTTGTATTTTTCTCTGTCAAGAAGAGACATTGTCTTCCATTATCAAAACTGAGTTGTGAAGATTATATGGGGGTCAGGGATTGAATGGGTAGGTAGAATATCTAACTTACTTCCCTATGATTATGAGCTTCTGTAACTAGATCCTTACCACTTAATAAAGTTAACAAAATGGTAATTTTTTTGCATAGTTACAGAAGCATTTACTTTTTAGGAGTCATGTATAGTTGGGTTACGTCTTGACTATATCACAGAATATCTGTTTTACATTAGTACATGTTTCTTTTTCTTTAAAATAGAAATATTACCACCTACCTCACAGGATTATAATAAGGTTTATGTGAATTAACACATGTAACTCTCAGCACAGTGCATGGTGCTTTGTTGATGCTCAGCAAATCTTAATGTCTACCTCATTCTTAGAGAAATTACATTAAAAAATACCTATCTGTGTAGGACTTTTAAAAAATACAATTTGGTCAAGGAGGTAAATGTAAAATATGAAAATAGTCAACCAAAGAACTAATTATTATGGACAATGTGAATAGTCTTACTTGCACAAATTGGCTGTCTTCTAGAACTTGATATATTTATGATTCTTAAAAAAGTGATACATGAAGATAGCCCTGAAAGGATTGAAAAAGATTCTTGTTGACAGAGTTTCACAAACGTCTAAAAGAAGAGTCAGTTGGTAAAAAACTGACACAGATGAATCCTCAAAGATTCTACTGATACGGCTGAAAAAATATAAAAATATTTATTAGGTATAAAAGATTTATAACTATGACTTTGTGATCCATTATAGGTCTAGAATTATTCTGGTTATCTCTTAGCACAACTTATGCTTCAAATTTGAGAGGACTTCGACCCAGGAGAGCAGCATATAATTTTAAGGAAAGAGTTAAAGTGAAGTTTTATTTCTGATAATATGGCAAGGTCGGATCCATATATAACCTACATACTACAGTTTAAAACGTAATATTTAAAGAACTCCTTACGTTGAGACAGTGTAAGAGACAAAACCTAGTGCTCATTTTACAAATGAGAAGTGTAATAGGAGACCCGATTCCTGTAATTCTGAGAAGACTTAGTGTACAAGTAAACTACAAATAAAGGTGCTTCCTTTCTCACTCAGTTTCCTGGGTATCTGTAAGGAAACTCATACATCCAAAGCATTAGTGCTGGGTAGAGGGAAGGGAAAAGTGCTGCTAAGAAGTAACCACGTGTCAGCCTGCACAGGAATTTGCAGCCTGAATTAATATTTTCTGATTTTGGCTGACAAAACTCAAACCAAATTTAAAGTGACTCTAAATGTTAGTGCCCCCAGACCTCAGGAAGAGGCAAACATGTATTCCCTCTTCAGGAAATCACCTTCAGCCAGGCATCAAATAATTCGTCCAGCTAAAAGTCCAAAAGGATATTTTACTGTTAAAAATTATTAAAAGAGCCGGGTGCAGTGACTCACAGGAGAAAAATTATTAGATCCTAGCAACAGGTGCCTGTAATCCCAGCATTTGGGAGGCCGAAATGGGTGGATCCTAAGGTCAGGAGATCGAGACCATCCTGGCTAATACGGTGAAACCCTGTCTCTACTAAAAAAAAAAAAACAACAAAAAAAAAACAAAACACACACACAACAACAACAACAACAAAATTAGCTGGGCGTGGTGGCAGGTGCCTGTAGTCCCAGCTACTTGGGAGGCTGAGGCAGGGGAATGGCATTAACCCGGGAGGTGGAGCTTGCAGTGACTGAGATTGCATTGTTGCACTCCGGCCTGGGCGACAGAGTGAGACTCTGTCTCAAAAAAAAAAAAAAAAAGAAAAGAAAAATTATTAAAAATACAAGGAAACAAATTATAAATGAGAGCTAGCAGAAACAACAGATGAAACTGACTTACAAAGATTTTAAATATTGGAATTATCAGAAATAGAATATGAAAATAGCCTGTTTAACATGTTGAAAGAAGAAACAAGCTTTAAAATGTTCAGAGAAGAAAAACTTTTTTAAAGAGTGCAAGGACAATTTCAAAAAGGTAGCAAATAAACTTCTGTTAGGGAAGCATGTAATAATTGAAATTAAATAAATTGATGAGTGTAACTGCAGATCAGATATAAGTAAAGAGAGGTTTGCTAAGCTGAAGATATATTTGGAAAAGAAGTTATACAGAATGTGGTATGGAAAGACAGAGAAATAGAAAATATAGGAAGTTGATAGATGTAGAGGGTAGACTAAGAATGTCCTTAAATTCATATAGTCAGTTCTAATAGGTGAAGACAGAAAATGGAGCAGAGACAGTAGTTGAAAGGATAGTGCCAGAACCAGTGAAAATACACTTCATAAATTTTCAAATTTATGAAGTCTTAACATCCAAACCAAATAAAGAAGAATCTGTGGCCACACGCAGTGTATATTCAGCTATGAAACACTAAAGAAAAGGGATTTTTTTTTTAAATAGGAGAAAAAAGATTACCTTCAAAGGAGCAACATATTGACAGCTTACTTCACAGCAGCAACAATGGAATCTAGAAGATACTGGCATGTTATCTTCTATGTGTTGAGAAAAAATGCCTAGAATTCTGAGCCAAACAAAACACCTTTTAATTATGAGTGACATGAGGACATTTCCCAAGAAAAACTGAGTTTGTTCTCATTGTGTTGGTTTTATTAATGTGTCCACTTGGCTAGGCTACCATCCCCAATTATTCCATCAAACAGCAATTTAGGTTTTACTATGAAGGGATTTTAAAGATAAAATTAAAACTCCTAATCCTTTGACTATAAATAAAGAAGATTATTCTAGATAATCTAATTGGTGAACCTATCTGAATCACTTGGAAAGCCTTAAAAAGAGGACTCACCAGCCTGGGCAGCATGGTGAAACCCTGTTTCTACAAAAAATACAAAAATTAGCTGGATGTGGTAGTTCACACCTATAGTCCCAGCTACTATGGAGGCTAACGTGGATCACCTGAGCCCAGGTGGTTGCGGCTGCAGTGAGCTGTGAGCATGCCTGCCACTGCACTCCAGCCTGGGCGACAGAGTGAGACCCCATGTCAAAACAAACAAACAAACAACAGCAGCAGCAACAAAACAGGAGTAAGGTTTCCTTCAGAGAGAGAATTCTACTTGTGGATAACAGCTTGGTTCTTTGCCCCTTAGCTCAAGACTGCCCATGATTTTCCCTTACTGACAACCTGTCCTGTGAATTTCAGACTTGCTTAGCCAGCCCTGCAATCATGTAAGCCAATTCCTTCTCATAAATCTCATGTGTATGTGTATAAATATAGAATTTCCAACTGTTTTTTCTTCTCCAGTTGAACCCTGACTCATACACCAATAGCAAAAAGAAATCCTTAAGGAAGTACTTTAAGGAAGTACCTCAGGGAGAAAATCTTCTCAAATGAAAGATCCAAGTTGGATGGTCTGAGATACAAGAAGTAAGGAAGAGCAAAAGACATGTTAAATATATGGATTAAAATGAAGCAGTATTGACTGTATAAGCCAGGCAAATTATTCCGTATGTTCAAGAATCAAATGACTCCAATTCAGATTCCAAAAAGTTCCGTTTTATTTATTCCAAAATCATACCTAATTTTCAAACACTAAAAATTTCCCTCTGAGAAAGGTGCCAACTATTTTTTTTTTCCTTTTTGAGATGGAGTCTCGTTCTGTTGCCCAGGCTGGAGTGCAGTGGCGAGATCTCAGCTCACTGCAACCTCTGCCTCCCAGGTTCAAACGATTCTCCTGCCTCAGCCTCCTGTGTAGCTGGGATTACAGGCACATGCCATGATGTCAGCTATTCTTATTGGGGCTCCTAGCATATACAGTTTAGCCAAAAAAAAAAAAAAAAGTATACAGATTTAGAAAGAAACACACCAAACTGACGTTTTTATTTCTTTGGAGATAGATGTTTCTTAAAACATGATGGAATAAATTTGACTTGATTGAAATTCAGAACTTTTTGTCATCAAAAAAACAGTATATTTGCAATACGTACAAATTGCTCAAGGATTTAGAATCTACAGTATAATAAACAAACTACCACATGCCAGTAAAAACATATCATCCAATATAATTTAATTGTTCAAAAGATTTGAAGAGGCACACGCAGATGAAGAAACTTGCATCACTAATAATGATCAGTAAGATACTCAGCCTCATTAGTAATCAGAGAACGTCAAATAAAAAATAATGAAATAGTACTTGACGGTCACCAGACTGGCCAAGTTTTAAAAACCTGAAAGTCCCCAATTTGGGCAAGAACATAGAGCAAGGGACAAAGATTTAACTGTTTATTGAAGTGTAAATTTGCACAAGTTAACACTTTGGTACTACCCTTTTATTTTTAGAATATGAATTTCCTATGACCCAGAAATCGCATTCTGAAATGTGTACCAAAAGTCATTTACCAAAATTGCTCATAAAAGCAAAGTCTGGATGTAATCTTAGATATCCATCAGTGTTAAAAATCAGTAGATTGTTACATTCATACAACAGAACACTAAACATCAGGGAAATGAATAAACTACAGCCAAACTGAAAATGAGTGAATCGAAAGGAGCAAGTTACTGAAGAGATATGTGATGAGACATTTTATGTAATATTCGAAAGCAGGAAAAGCTAAATAATATATTAGGTAAACATATTTATGTGATAAAACCATAAAGAAAGGCAAATATTGACTGTTACATAAAGTGTTCTATAAATGTAACCACTAATCTTTGTAAGCTGTTTAAAACAAATTTTAAAGTCTTTCAAATAAATACCAATATTGTGATTTTGATCCTCAAGAAAAAAAAATAAAAAGCAAGGAAAGAATAAACTGAAAAGATTGTGGGCTCTTATATAGAAAGGAAGAAGAAAGAATATAATATAAAGAAAAAAGAATCTATACCCACACACAGTGTATATTCAGCTATAAAACATTAAAGAAAAAGGGAATTTTTTTTTATTTAAATAGGAGAAAAAAGATTACCTTCAAAGGAGCAATATTGACAGCTTACTTCACATGAGTAATAATGGAATCTAGAAGATACTGGCATGACATCTTCAATGTGTTGAGAAAGAAATACCTAAAATTCTATGCCAAACCAAACACCTTTTAATTATGAGTAACATGAGGACATTTCCCAAGAAAAACTGAGTTTGCTCCCATTGTGTTGGTTTTATTAATGTGTCCACTTGGCTAGGCTACCAACCCCAATTATTCCATCAAACAGTAATTTAAGTTTTGTTATGAAGGGATTTTAAAGATAAAATTAAAACTCCTAATTATTTGACTATAAATAAAGATTATTCTAGATAATCTAATTGGTGGACCTATCTGAATCTCTTGGAAAGCCTTAAAAAGAGGACTAACCAGCCTGGGCAGCATGGTGAAACCCTGTTTGTACAAAAAAACACAAAAATTAGCGGGATGTGGTGGTGCACACCTGTAGTCCCAGCTACTAGGGAGGCTAACTAGAGAGGTCCCTGAAAGGGAGGGACCTTTAAAGGAAGGACAGCATTCTCCTAGTTTACTTATCATTTAAAAAATATTACAATTGTACAATTTTTGTTGTATTTTATTTTTTTAAAATTTTAATTGACAATAATGTATGTTTATGGGCTACAATGTGATGTTTCAATATACACGCACATTGTAGAATGATTATATAAAGCTAATTAACATATCTATCATCTCACATACTTCTTTACAATGTTGCGAACATTTATAATCTACTTTTTTAGGCCAGGCATAGTGGCTCATGCTGGTATTCCCAGCATTTTGTGAGGCTGATGGGGGTGGATCACCTGAGGTCAGGAGTTCGAGACCAGCCTGGCCAACATGGTGGAACCTTGTCGCTAATAAAAATACAAAAATTAGCCAGGCAAGGTGTCGCACGCCTGTAATCCCAGCCACACGGGAGGCTGAAGCAGGAGAATAGCTTGAACCTGGGAGGCAGAGGTTGCAGTGAGCCAAGATTGTGCCAGTGTACTCCAGCCTGGGCAACAGAGTGAGACTCCATCTCAAAGAAAAAAAAACAAAACACAAAAACCCCTACTCTTTTAGCAATTTTGAAATGTACACTGCGTTAGTATTAACTGTGGTCACTATACCATGCAGTAGATCTCAAAAACCTATTTCTCTTGTCTAACTGAAACTTTGTGTCCTTTGATCAAAATCTCCCCTCCCCTGGACACTCCTTCCTTCAGTCAACAAAGCATAAGCTACCAACTATCCTTGCTTTATTATTTAAACTGTTACTATTTACTGAAAGTATTGTGTTGAAACATAGATATTTTTAATGTTTATACATCATCCAGTAATAGGCTGTATTTTCATTGACAGTTGACTTCTTAACCTCTTTTGGTCTCAGTTTCTGCATCTGTAACATGAGTTAGAGTAAAAGATCACTGAGTTTGAGATACCTCTCATCTCTAACATTCCATGATACTTTGAAATAAACATAGCTTAGATGGATGATAGTGGGTTCCATTTGTATGAATTTCTCTTTAGATAATGGATTTGGAAGGAATCCCAGAAACAGTTCCTTAAATCCACAACTCTGACATTACTGTCTTTCTTTAGCTAGCAGCTTTACAAATATTTAAGCCATTTTCAGCTCTCTTACTTTTATCTCATACTAATACAATGAAGGAAATTATTTTCTTCTGTACATTGCTTGTTATTAAGGCCCCTGGAACTGAAGTTTTTTCTGCTCATCTTACTATACATTCGCCGTGGCTAAGGACCATGGCAAAACCAAACCTTTCCTACCTTTCATATAGTAATATAAATGTGTATTTCTCAAACTTTTCTATCCAACAGAGTGCCCACCCCCATGGCAGAAGAGAATACATTTTTTAAAGGGTATGGGGGGTGGCTGTGTGAACCCACTGATAAGCACGTTTTAGGAAGCATTCTGCATTTTTCCAAAACATTTATACGTTGTATATTCTCTACCACAATGTAGCTATGGCAAGTGGCTATAATAGTTCAAATGTCAACCCTTAAGTCAATCATCTTGTCTTTTCTATTTCTTTAGAGCTCTGTTCATGTCTGAGTTATAGAATTTATCCCATGTTATTGTAATTTATCTTTTTTTATTGACTTCACCTCTCTAAAGTCTCCCCAGAGTGTCCCTACCCCTCACTAAGTCTGTACTCCTTTTTCCTGTGCCTATATTACTTTAAACACCTTTTATTTATTCATGTACTCTCATTGAATTTAGTGTGCAATCCAAGAGCCTCACCTAGGACTATAAACTTATGGGATCTCCATGAATATAGGTCCTTTTAACTAATAATCTAGATTACTGTTAGGAAACTTATTTAATAGTGAAGGAACTCACGTATATTAAAATAGATACTCAAAATAATTCTGCTTGCCCAAATTCTAACTCTATCGGGGAGGAAAATGATAAATACTCAAATTGGAAAAATCTTTTTTAGTGTTCCCCGAAAACCTCGTCTAACTTTCATTGAGTAATAAAAATGTGTATTTCTCAAACTTTTCTGTCCATAAAAGTGCCCCCCATGGCAGAAGAGAATACATATTTTTAAAGAGTATGAGAGGGTGGCTGTAGAAGCCCAGTGACAGGCACATTTTAGAAAGCGTTCTGCATTTTTCCAAAACATTTATACATGTTGTACATTCTATATCACAACATAGCAGTGTTTATTTTAAAGTGAAAACTTTTAAAATACTGGCTGTATTACCTTAATCTTACCTTCATATTAAAATAAAATTAAGATTTCAGTTAAATATACCATATGCATCCTTTGACTTTGTGTTCTTAGTCACACAATTGAGTGTCACTAATGGCAGGTCTGTACCCCTGTTAAGAATATTGGCTTGGAATCCGATAGATCTGCATTTGTATCCTGGTTCTGCCACTTTCTTGGAATATCACACTATGTAAGGCACTTGGTCTCTCTCTGGGCTCCAAATCCTTGCCCAATTTCCTATTCTAATGCAATATGCAATCACATTGAATGTTCCTTCACACATATATTTCACAATGTCAGGTTTTGTCTATGCCATACTATACCACCAGTGTTAATATGCTTCCTGTCATTCTTCCATAGCCTGTTCAAACGTCAACCCTTACATTGATCATTCTGTCTTTTCTATTCCTTTAGATTTTTTTTCTTTTTTTCTTTTACTTTTTTTTTAAAATTATACTTTAAGTTCTAGGGTACATGTGCACAATATGCAGGTTTGTTACATAGGTATACATGTGTCATGTTGATTTGCTGCACCCATCAACTCATCATTTACATTAGGTGTTTCTCCTAATACTATCCCTCCCCCAGTCCCCTACCCGCCAACAGGCCCTCGTGTGTGATGTTCCTGCCCTGTGTCCAAGTGTTCTCATTGTTCAATTCCCACCTATGAGCGAGAACATGCAGTGTTTGGTTTTCCATCCTTGTGGTAGTTTGCTGAGAATGATGGTTTCCAGCTTCATCCATGTCCCTGCAAAGGACATGAACTCATCCATTTTTTTTATGGCTGCATAGTATTCCATGGTGTATATGTACCACATTTTCTTAATCCAGTCTATCATTGATGGACATTTGGGTTGTTTCCAAGTCTTTGCTATTGTGAATACTGCTGCAATAAACATACGTGTGTGTATGTCTTTATAGTAGCATAATTTATAATCCTTTGAGTATATACCCAGTAATGGGATCGCTGGGTCAAATGGTATTTCTAGTTCTAGATCCTTGAGGAATCATCACACTGTTTTCCACAATGGTTGAACTAATTTACACTCCCATCAACAGTGTAAAAGCTTTCCTATTTCTCCACATCCTCTCCAGTATCTGTTGTTTCTTAACTTTTTAATGATCGCCATTCTAACTGGCATGAGATGGTATCACATTGGGGTTTTGATTTGCATTTCTCTGATGACCAGTGATGATGAGCATTTTTTCATATGTCTGTTGCCAGCATAAATATCTTCTTTTGAGAAGTGTCTGTTCATATCCTTTGCCCACTTTTTGATGGGGTTGTTTTTTTTCTTGTAAATTTGTTTGAGTTCTTTGTAGATTCTAGATATCAGCCCTTTGTCAGATGAGTAGATTGCAAAAATTTCCTCCCATTCTATAGGTTGCCTGTTCACTCTAATGGTAGTTTCTTTTGCCATGCAGAAGCTTTTTAGTTGAATTAGATGCCATTTGTCTATTTTGGCTTTTGTTGCCATTGCTTTTGGTGTTTTATCATGAAGTCCTTGCCCATACCAATGTTCCGAATGGTATTGCCTAGGTTTTCTTCTAGGGTTTTTATGGTTTTAGGCCTAACATTTAAGTCTTTAATCCATCTTGAATTAATTTTTGTATAAGGTGTAAGGAAGGGATCCAATTTCAGCTTTCTACTTATGGCTAGCCAGTTTTCCCAGCACCATTTAGTAAATCAGGAATACTTTCTGCATTTCTTGTTGTTGTCAGGTTTGTCAAAGATCAGATGGTGGTAGATGTGTGGTATTATTTCTGAGGGCTCTGTTCTGTTCCATTGGTGTATATCTCTGTTTTGGCACCAGTACCATGCTATACTGGTTACTGTAGCCTTGTAGTATAGTCTGAAGTCAGGTAGCATGATGCCTCCAGCTTTGTTCTTTTTGCTTAGGATTGTCTTGGCAATGTGGTCTCTTTTTTGGTTCCATATGAACTTTAGAGTAGTTTTTTCCAATTCTGTGAAGAAAGTCATTGGTAGCTTAATGAGGATGGCATTGAATCTATAAATTACCATGGGCAGTACGGCCATTTTCACGATATTGAATCTTCCTATCCATGAGTATGGAATGTTCTTCCATTTCTTCATGTCCTCTTTTATTTTGTTGAGCAGTGGTTTGTAGTTCTCCTTGAAGAGGTCCTTCACATCCCTTGTACGCTGGATTGCTGGATATTTTATTCTCTTTATAACAATTGTGAATGGGAGTACACTCATGATTTGGCTCTCTGTTTATCTGTTATTGGTGTAAAAGAATGCTTGTGATTTTTGCATACTGATTTTGTATCCTGAGACTTTGCTGAAGTTGCTTACCAGCTTAAGGACATTTTGGGCTGAGACAATGGGGTTTTCTAAATATGCAATCATGTCATCTGCAAACAGAGACAATTTGAATTCCTCTTTTCCTAATTGAATACACTTTATTTCTTTCTCTTGCCTGATTGCCATGGCCAGAACTTCCATCACTATGTTGAATAGGAGTGGTGAGAGGGCATCCTTGTCTTGTGCCGGTTTTCAAAGGGAATGCTTCCAGTTTTTGCCCATTCAGTATGATACTGGCTGTGAGTTTGTCATAAATAGCTCTTATTATTTTGAGGTATGTTCCATCAATACCTAGTTTATTGCGAGTTTTGAACATGAAGGTTGTTGAATTTTGTCGAAGGCCTTTTCTGCATCTATTGAGATAATCGTGGTTTTTGTCATTGGTTCTGTTTATGTGATGGATTAACGTTTATTGATTTGCGTATGTTAAACCAGCCCTGCATCCCAGGGATGAAGCCTACTTGATCATGGTGGATAAGCTTTTTGATGTGCTGCTGGATTTGGTTTGCCAGTGTTTTTTTGTGTATTTTTGCATCAATGTTCGTCAGAGATATTGGTCTAAAATTCTCTTTTTTTGTTGTACCTCTGTCAGGCTTTGGTATCAGGATGATGCTGGCCTTATAAAATGAGTTAGGGAGGATTCCCTCTTTTTCTATTGATTGGAATAGTTTCAGAAGGAATGGTATCAGCTCCTCTTTGTACCTTGACTGTGAATACATCTGGTCCTGGACTTTTTTGGTTGGTAGGCTATGAATTATTGCCTCAATTTCAGAGCCTGTTATTGGTCTATTCAGAGATTCAACTTCTTCCTGGTTTAGTCTTGGGAAGGTGTATGTGTCCAGGAATTTATCCATTTCTTCTAGATTTTCTAGTTTATTTCCATAGAGGTGTCCATAGTATTCTCTGATGGTAGTTTGTATTTCTGTGAGATCAGTGGTGATATCCCCTTTATCATTTTTTATTGTGTCTATTTGATTCTTCTCTTTTTTCTTCTCTTTAGTCTTGCTAGCAGTCTCTCAGTTTTGTTGATCTTTTCAAAAAACCAGCTCCTGGGCTCATTGATTTTTTTGAGTTTTTTTGTGTCTCTATCTTTTTCAGTTCTGCTCTGATCTTAGTTATTTCTTGCCTTCTGCTAGTTTTTGAATGTGTTTGCTCTTGCTTCTCTAGTTCTTTTAATTGTGATGTTAGGGTGTCAATTTTAGATCTTTCCTGCTTTCTCTTGTGGGCATTTAGTGCTATAAATTTCCCTCTACACACTGTTTTAAATGTGTCCCCGAGATTCTGGTATGTTGTGTCTTTATTGTCATTGGTTTCAAAGAACATCTTTATTTCTGCCTTCATTTGTTTATTTACCCAGCAGTCATTCGGGAGCAGGCTGTTCAGTTTCCCTGTAGTTGTGCGGTTTTGAGTGAGTTTCTTAATCCTGAGTTTCTATTTGATTGCACTGTGGTCTGAGAGACAGTTTCTTGTGATTTCTGTGTTTTACATTTGCTGCGGAGTGCTTTACTTCCAATTATGTGGTCAATTTTGAAATAAGTGTGATGTGGTGCTGAGAAGACTGTATATTCTGTTGATTTGGGGTGGATAGTTCTGTAGATGTGTATTAGGTCCACTTGTTGCAGAGCTGAGTTCAAGTCCTGGATATCCTTTTTAACCTTCTGTCTCGTTGATCTGTCTAATATTGACAGTGTGGTGTTAAAGTCTCCCATTATTATTATGTGGGATTCTAAGCCTCTTTGTAAGTCTCTAAGGACTTGCTTTATGCACCTGGGTGCTCCCATATTGGGTGCATTTATATTTAGGATAGTTAGCTCTTCTTGTTGAATTGATCCCTTTACCATTATGTAATGGCCTTCTTTGTCTCTTTTGATCTTTGTTGGTTTAAAGTCCGTTTTAACAGAGACTAGGATTGCAACCCCTGCTTTTTTTTTTATTATTTTTTTTTATTATTTTTTTGCTTTACATTTGCTTGGTAGATATTCCTCCATCCCTTTATTTTGTGCCTATGTGTGTCTCTGCACATGAGATGGGTCTCCTGAAAACAGTACACTGATGGGTCTTGACTCGTTATCCAATTTGCCAGTCTGTGTCTTTTAATTGGGGCATTTAGCCCATTTACATTTAAGGTTAATATTGTTGTGTGTGAATTTGATCCTGTCATTATGATGTTAGCTGGTTATTTTGCTCGTCAGTTGATGCAATTTCTTCCTAGCATCAATCGTCTTTACATTTTGGCATGTTTTTGCAGTGACTGGTACCGGTTGTTCCTTTCTATGTTTATTGCTTCCTTCAGGAGCTCTTGTAAGGCAGGCTTGGTGGTGACAAAATCTCTCAGCATTTGCTTGTCTGTAAAGGATTTTATTTCTCCTTCACTTATGAAGCTTAGTTTGGCTGGATGTGAAATTCTGGATTGAAAATTCTTTTCTTTAAGAATGTTGAATATTGGCCCCCACTCTCTTCTGGCTTGTAGGGTTTCTGTCAAGAGGTCCACTGTTAGTCTGATGGACTTCCCTTTGTGGGTAATCCAGCCTTTCTGTCTGGGTGCTCTTGACATTTTTTCCTTCATTTCAACCTTGGTGAATCTGACAATTATGTGTCTTGGGGTTGCTATTCTCGAGGAGTATCTTTGTGATGTTCTCTGTATTTCCTGAATTTGAATGTTGGCATGCCTTGCTAGGTTGGGGAAGTTCTCCTGGATAATATCCTGAAGAGTGTTTTGCAACTTGGTTCCATTCTCCCTGTCAGCTTCAGGTACACCAATCAAATGTGGATTTGGTCTTTTTATAGTCCCATATTTCTTGGAGGCTTTTTTGTTTCTTTTTACTCTTTTTTCTCTAAACTTGTCTTGTCACTTTATTTCATTAATTTGATCTTCAATCACTGATATCCTTCTTCCTCTTGATCCTATCAGCTATTGAAGCTAATGCATGCATCACGAAGTTCTCATACCGTAGTTTTCAGCTCCATCAGGTCATTTTAGGTCTTCTCTACAGTGCTTATTCTTGTTAGCCATTCATCTAACCTTTTTTCAAGGTTTTTAGCTTCCTTGTGATGGGTTAGAACATGCCTCCTTTAGCTCAGAGGTGTTTGTTATTACCGACCTTCTGAAGCCTTCTGCTGTCAACTCGTCAAAGTTATTCTACATCCATCTTTGTTCCGTTGCTGGCGAGGAGCTGTGATCCTTCGTAGGAGAAGAGGCACTCTCCTCTTTTAGAATTTTCAGCTTTTCTGCTCTGGTTTCTCCCCATCTTTGTGGTTTTATCTACCTTTGGTCTTTGATGTTGGTTACCTACAGATGGAGTTTTGGTGTGGATGTCCTTTTTGTTGATGTTGATGCTGTTCCTTTCTCTTTGTTAGTTTTCCTTTTAACAGTCAGTTCCCTCAGCTGCAGGTCTGTTGAATTTTGCTGGAGGTCTACTCCAGAGCCTGTTTGCCTGGGTGTCAATAGTGGAGGCTGCAGAACAGCAAATATTGCAGAACAGCAAATATTGCTGCCTGATCTTCCTCTGGAAGCTTCATCCCAGCGGGGTACCTGCCTGTATGAGGTGTCTGTTGGCCCCTACTGGGAGGTGTCTCCCAGTTAGGCTACAGGGGTTCAGGGACCCGCTTGAGGAGGCAGTCTGTCCATTCTCAGAGCTCAAATGCCATGCTGGGAGAACCACTCAGAGCTCAAATGCTGAGCTGGGAGCTCTCTTCAGAGCTGTCTGAGACGTTTAAGTCTGCAGAAGTTTCTGCTGCCTGTTTTTCTGCTATTCCCTGCCCACGGAGGTAGAGTCTATATAGGCAGTAGGCCTTGCTGAGATGCAGTGACCTCTGCCCAGTTCGAGGTTCCTGGCCCCTTTAATTACCTATTCAAGCCTCAGCAATGACGGATGCCCCTCCCCTTGCCAGCCTGCTGCCTCACAGGTCAATCTCAGACTGCTGCGCTAGCAGTGAGCAAGGCTCCCTGGGCGTGGGACCCACTGAGCCAGGCACAGAAGAGACTCTCCTGGTCTGCCGATTGCTAAGATGGTGGGAAAAGTGCAGTATTCGGGCGGAAGTGCCCCATTTTTCCAGGTACAGTCTGTCACACTTTCCCTTGGCTAGGAAAGGGAAATTCCGTGACCCCTTGTACTTTCGGGTGAGGTGATGCCCTGCCCTGCTTTGGCTTGCCCTCTGTGGGCTGCACCCACTGTCCAACCAGTCCCAATGAGATGAACCATGTACCTCAGTTGGAAATGCAGAAATCACCCATCTTCTGCATTGATCTCACTGGGAGCTGCAGACCAGAGCTGTTCCTGTTTGGCCATCTTGGAAGCGATCCCTCCTTTAGATTTTTATTCATGTCTCCCTTGTAGCATTTATCCCATGTTATTGTAATTTCTCTTTTTAATATGTAGTTTCACCTCTCTAAAGTCTTCCCTGAGTGTCCCTCCCCCTCACTAAGTCTGTACTCTTTTTTTTTCTGTGCGTATATTAGTTTGAACACATTTTATTTGTTTATCCACTCTAACAATTACATATGGATTATTATTTTGTGTCAGGTACTGCTACACCAAGCACTTGAGATTCAGAGATGTGTAGCTTTCTCTTATGAAGCTGGTATTTCTAGTGAAGGAAATGGGTTAACAAACAAACAAACAAACAAATAGCAAATAAGAAAAATACCTGTGAGCAAAAAGTTCAGAGTATATGAGACATTGACTGGATGGCCAATTTAGATTGAGTGACCAGAAAAGGCACTACTGAAAAGGTGATATTTAAGCTACGTCTAAAGAAGGAATCAGTTTTGAGATATGAAAAGAAGAACATCATTACAGGTAGAGGGAATTGCTGTTACAAAGACGCAAAGGAGGGAAAGAATTTGGCATTTTCTAAGATCAGAATAAATGAAATGTGGTCATGGAAAAGAATTGTACTAAATGAGGTTAGAATGGCATAAAAGGGACAGATCATCCAAGGCTTTGAAGGCATAAGGAGTTTACCTTTTATTTGAAATGGAACAGTATGCTATAGGGAAGTTTTAGCTAGGACATGATTGGGTCTGATCTATATTTTATAAAGGTTGCCCAGATTACTATGTTCAAGGAGAGAGAGGTAGCAGAAGTCCAATTATAAGGCTTTTGCAGTTGTCCAGAAGAGAAGAGATGGTGGTAGTAAACAAGATGGAGTGAAGCAGGACAAAATTTGTTTATGTTTGTGAGGTAGAATTTTCAACTCTTACTTATGGGTCAGACAGAGTAGAGATAAATAAGAAATCAAAGATAATGCTCATATATGTGTTTTTATATTGACGTTTTAAATAACTGTCTTACTCATTTACATAACAATTTTCTAAATAGATTATGAGCCTTTCTAATACTGGGACCATTTATGATTCCATTCTATATATCCAGTTTCTTGTGTAGGACCTTGTCAGTATTGGGTGCTAAATAAACTTTAGTCAAATTTCTCCTCAACATGTCTTTTATTATTACACATAAAAAGTGATTTTGAGTACTCAAATATTTGCATATTACAGTGATAACAACCATAAATAATAAGTAAGGACTCTAAGATTAGGGAGATAGGGAGATTGCTGTTTCATTAAAGGTAACCTCATTATGACCAAAGAGAACACTAAGATAACATAGTACATTCACTAAAGTGTATAAATTTATAAATTATAATATTAGGGTAAAAATCCTCAAGATCATCCACCTCTAATGAAATTACCATTCCATTTTGTAAGCATGCCCTCAATTCTATCAAGTGTTTATGTAATTTTATTGACATAAATGGAAAAATCTTATTCTTGTTTCTTAAGATTATTCTTACCAGGTAATTGAATAAAAATTTATTTGAAAAGTCTCTGGTGGACTTGGATATCTATATTGTTATTGTGAGGAAACATCTGAGTACTTATTGTTTAATAAAATAAATCCCATATAGTTTTGGAGAGGTTAGATCATTCTCAACTTATCTTTGGTACTTCTTTGGAGACACATTCCCATGTCATATAAGGACAATTCAATAACCATGGTATAGCCTGGTTTAATTTTTTATTTTTTTTTATTTTTTTATTTTTTTTGGAGATATGGGGTCTTGCTCTGTTGCCTAGGCTATTCTTGATCTTCTGACCTCAGGTGATCCTCTCACCTCAGCCTCCTAATGGTTTGGGGTTACAGGCGTGAACCAGTGTGCCAGATCATGAATTTTTTTTGACAAATGAAAACTGTATATACTTACAATATATAACATGATGTTCTGATATTGGAATTTGATTATAGAATTAACATCAATTATGATTGTGGAATGACTAAATCAAGCTAAGTAACAAATCAGTTGCCTCATATAATTAACATATTTTGTGGTGAGAACATTTAAAATTTACTCTCCTAGCAATCTTCAAGTATATAACACATAGTTATTAACTATACGTTACAGTTATTAACTGTACTCTCCATGTTGAACAGTAGAATTCCTGAACTTATTATTCCTCTTGTCTAATTAAAATTTTGTCTGCTTTACCCCAACCCCTGGTAACTACCATTCTGTTCTCTGCTTCTCTGAGTTTGACTTTTTTAGTTAAATCATGTGCTATTTGTCTTTTGATGCCTGGCTTATTTCACTTAGCATAATGTCCTCCAGATTCAATCATGTTGTTGCAATTGACAGGATTTTCTTCTTTGTAAAGGGTTAATAGTGTTCCATTGTGTGTGTGTGTGTGTGTGTGTATATATATATGCACCACATTTTCTTTTTGTATTCATCCATTCATGGATAGTTAGGTTGATTCCATATATTTGTTATTGTTGAGTAATGCTGTATTGAACACGTAATGCAGATAGATCTTCAGCATACTGATTTCATTTCCTTTGGATATATTCCTAGAATTGGAATTGCTGGATCATATAATAGTTCTATTTTTAGTTTTTTGAGAAACTTCCATACTGTTTTCCATAATGGTTATACTAATTTACAGTCCCCCCAGTAATGTACAAGGGTTATCTTTTCTCCACATCCTGGCTAAAACTTATCTCTTGTCTTTTTGATATAAAAATCCTAGCAGGTATGACATGATGCCTCACTGTGGTTTTAATTTGCATTTCTCTGATGATTAGTGATGTTGAACATTTTTTCACTGTTGGCCATTTGTGTGTCTTCTTATGATCAATGTTTTTTCCCCAAATATTTTGCACATTTTTAATTGGGTTATTTGTTTTCTAATATTTTGGATATCAATTCCTTATCAGATATAATTTACAAATATTTTCTCCCATTACAGAGATTGTTTCTTCACTCTGTTGTTTCCTTTGTGCAATCATATTTGTCTATTTTTGCTTTTGTTGCCTGTGCTTTTGAAGTCATGATCCAAAATATCTTTGCTCAAACCAGTGTTGAGAAGCTTTTCCCCTGCGTTTTCTTCTTGTAGTTTTATAGTTTCAGGTCTTATGTTTGTAAATCCATTTTGAATTGATTTTTACATGTAATCTGAAATAAGTGCCCAATTTTATTCTTCTGCAAATGGATATCCTTCTCCATTTTGTGTTCTTAGCACCTTAGTTGAAGATCAGTTTTTGGGAAATGTATGGATTTATTTCTGGGCTTTCTATTCTATTCCATATGTCCGTATATCTGTTTTTGTGCTAGTACCATGCCATTTTGGTTATTATGGCTTCATAGTATATTTTGAGATCAGATAATGTGATGTCTTCTGCTTTGCTCCTTTTATTCAAGATTGTTTTGTCTATTTAAGGTCTTTTGTGGTTCCATATTAATTTTAGGATAGATTTTTTTATATTTCTGAGAAAAATTTCTTTGGAATATTGGTAGGAATTATATTGAACTGTAGATCCCTTTGGGTAGTATGGATATTTTAGCAATGCTAATTCTTTCATCCATGAACACATGAATATGGAATATTTTTCTATTTATTTTGTCATTTTCAGTTTCTTTTATTAGTGTTATGGCTTTCATTGTATAGGTCTTTCACTTCTGTGGTTAATTTTATTCCCAAGTATGCTATTGTAAATTTAACTGTTATGTTGCTTTCTTTCTGAATAGTTATTAATTTATAGAAATGCTACTTTTTTATATGTTAATTGTATATCTTGCTACTTTACTGAATTTGCTTATTAGTTCCTACAGTTTTTTTGGTCAAGTCTTTAGAGTTTTCCACATGTAACAACATGCCATCAGCAAACAATTTCCCTCCTCCCTCCCTCTCTCCCTCCCTGCCTGCCTGCCTGCCTTCCCTCCCTGCCTTCCTTCTCTCCCCTTGTCTCCCCTATTTGGATGCCTCTTATTTCTGTTTCCTCATGAATTGCTCTAACTAGGATTTCCACTTCTGTGTTTAAAAGAAGTGGTGAGAGTGAGAACTCTTGTCTTGTTCCTTATCTTAGATGAAAAGTTTTTTAGCTTTTTACCGTTGACTATTATATTAGCTATGAACTTGTTATATTTTTTCTTTTATTGTGGTGAGAAAAGTTATTTTATACATAATTTGTTAAGTGTTTTCATCAGAAGTGTTGATTTTTCTCAAATGTCTTTCTGCATCTTTTGATGTGATCATAAGGTTTCTGCCATTTATTCTGTTAATGTGGTATATATCACATTTATTGATTTGTGAATGTTGAACCATCCTTGCATTCCAGGGATAAATCCCACTTGATCGTGGTGGATGATGCTTTCAAAGTACTGTTGAATTTGGTTTGCTGGTATTTTGTTGAGGATTTTTGCATCTATGTTTAAGGGACATTGGATGTAATTCTCTCGCTCTCTTTTCTTTTCTTTTCTTTTTTTTTTTTTTTTTGAGTCTCCTTGTCTGGCTTTGGTGTCAGAGTAATGCTGGCCACATAAAATAACTTTGGAAATATTCTCTCCTTTTCAGTTTTTTTTGAAGAGTTTGAGGTTTGATATTCTTTAAATGTTTGTTAGAATTCAGCAGTGGAGTCATCAGGTCCGGGGTTTTCTTTGATGGAAGATTTTTGACTACTGATTCAATCTCCTTATTCATTATTTGTTAATTCATAATTCAGTTTTAATAGGTTGTATGTTTCCAGGAATTTATTCATTTCTTCTAGGTTATTCAATTTGTTGCTGTATAATTGTTGAGTATAGTAGACTCTTATGATTCTTTATATTTCTGTAGTATTAGTTGAACTGTGTCCTCTTCCATTTCCAATTTTACTTATTTGATCTTTCTTTATTTTTTCTTTAGTTAGACTAGCTAAAGGTTTGTCAGTTTAACTTTTCAGAATCTAATGTTCAGTTTCATTGGTCTTTTCTATTGCCTTTCTAGTTTCTATTTCATTTAGTTCTGTTCTAATCTTTATTTACTGTCACTATTTCTGTCTTTATTTACTGTCATTAGTCATTATGATTTACTGTCCCTCTAGGAATAAATGAATGAAGAAATGCACATATGCTTGTTGTTCTTGTTTTCTCTGCTTTGAATATCCTGTCTCCATTTTACATTCCACAACTCAGTCTATTCTTTCTTTAAGACCAAGCTCAGATACACCTTTTCTAGGAATTTTTCTTTTACTTCTCACACTTCTATGAATTTCCCTTCTTTTAGCACCATATGGTATTTGTTGGTTTGTTTGGCTCCTTCTTGTGTCGTAGATTTTGTAAAAACAAGGATCGTGTTTTAAGTGTTTTTGTATCCTAATAGCTGATACATAATAGGCATTTGGCATTATTAAATAAATAAATGAAAAGTTGATGAGTGGTTCCCTATTATAAGGAATATGCATGGAAATATTTGACAATTTTAGTAAATGAAGAGTTTATGAAAATTAATATAATGAAACTTATCTAAGAGCTGTATGAAGATTATAGGAGTCAAGTGTTACTGTATTTTAAATAAAATGATATCTACAATTTTAAACTTGGAGTCACATAATGGTATAGCATGTAGAAGTGGAAATTCTGTGAGATCCTGAGCACATGCTGTGTATTGTGCTGTGATCTACTTTCCCTGACATCATAAGATGCTGAATAAAAGAAGTGGGACCAAAGCAAAATATTTCCTTTTATGTTAGCTACAGATTTTTGGAAGATATTTAAAAACTTTTAACATAAACAGTTGTTATGTATTGCTACATTTTCATATTATTCTTTTTCATGATAGTGATTCATGGTATGTAATCTATAGCTAATGTCAGCACATGTATTACTAATAAACAAAGATTCAACAGTTTTGGAGTGTTAAGAAAGATTTGAATTATGAATAGATGGGAGATAGTAATTGCATCAAGCATATATTTTATAACATGAAAAAATGATAAAATGTAATATGACATGGGGGAATATAGAGACTTAATGACAGAAAGAAGAAATGTACAAGAGGAGACAATTTATCAGGATAAAGGATACTTTTTTTCCCCCAGCATCTCTTGTTAACTGATTTCAAGTAATATCCTAAATAGAATTTCTCAGAGTGGGGTCTCAGACTGCTTGCTCTCTTCTGGTAAGACTGACTTACCTGGAGAGCCTGTTAAACATGCATATTTTTGAGTCTCACCTTAAAAACTAATGATTCAAGAGGCCTGGACTAAAGCCCAGAAATACACATTATTAATGAAATGCCATAAAAAGTAAGAACACTAAAATTTAAGAACACTTTTTAAGTATTCTTTACTCATACCTCGGAGATACTGTGGGTTCAGTTCCAGACCACTGCAATAAAGTGAATATTGCAATAAAGTGAATCATACAAAGTTTTTTGTTTCCCAGTGCATATAAAAGTTATGTTTATACTGTCCTGTAGTCTATTAAGTGTGCAATAGCATTATGTCTAAAAAATGTACATACCTTAATTGAAAAATACCTTATTACTAAAATATGGTAATGGTAATCTGAGCGTTTAACAAATTATCATTCTTTTTTGCTGGTGGAAGTTCTTGCCTCAGTATTGATGGCTGCTGAGAGATTAGGGAGGTGGCTCTAGAAGGTTGGGGTGGTTGTCTTGTTCTTAAAATAAGACTGCAACAAAATTTCCCACATCAATTGATTCCTACTTTCATGGTAGATTTCTGTGTAGCATATAGTGCTATTTGATAGCATTTTATCCACAGTAGAACTTCTTTCAAAATTGGAGTCAATCTTCTCAAACCCTTCTGCTGCTTAACCAACTAAGTTTATATAATATTCTAAATTCATTATTGTCAACACTCTTCAGAGCATCTTCACCAGGAGTAGATTTCATGTCATGAAATGGCTTTCTTTCCTCATCCATAAGAAGTAACTCCTCATCTGTTCAGGTTTTATTATGATATTATAGCAATTTAGTCACATATTCAGGTTTCACTTAGAATTCTAGTTTGCTTGCTATTTCCACCACATCTGCAGTTGCTTCCTCTAAGAAGTCTTGGATCCCTTCAAGTCATCCATGAGAGCTGGTTGGAATCAACTTTTTCCAAACTCTTGTTAATGTTGCTCTTTTGACCTCTTCCTATGGATCATGAATGTTCTTAATGACATCTAGAATGGTACCTCCTTTCTAGAAGGTTTTCAATTTACTTTGCCCAGATTTATTGGAAGAATAACTACCTATGGTAGCTGTAGCCTTAATGAAATGTATTTCTTAAATAATAAGACTTGAACGTCAGAATTACTCCTTGATCCATGGATTGCAGAATGAATATTGTTTTAGCAGGCATGAAAACAACAGTAATCTCCTTTTATATCTCTATTAGAGTTTCTTGGGTGGCCACGTGCATTGTCAGTGAGCAGTCATGTTTTGAAAGGAGTCTTTGTTTCTGCACAGCAGATCTTAACAGTGGGCTTAGAATGTTCAGTAAAACATGGTGTAAGCAGATGTATTGTCATCCAGACTTTGTTTTGTTTATAGAGCATAGGCAGAGTAGACTCAGCATAATTCGTAAGGACCCTAGGATTTTTTAAATGGCAAATGAGCATTGGCTTCCATTAAAGTCACCAGCTGCATTATTGCCTAACCAGAGAGTTGGCCTGTCCTTTGAAACTTTGAAGCCTTGAAGCCAGGCATTGACTTCTCTTCTCTAGCTATGAATGTCTTGGATGATATCTTCTTCTGATAGAAGGTTGTTTCATCTTCACTGGGAAATGTGTTGTTTAGCCACTTTCTTCAATGATCTTAGCTAGATCTTTTAGATAACTTGCTACAGCTTCTGCATCAGCATTTGCTACTTTACCATGTACTTTTATGTATAGAAATGGCTTCTTTCCTTAAATCTCATAAACCAATGTCTCCTAGCTTCATAATTTTCTCCTACAGCTTTCTCACATCTCTCACCCTTCATATAATTGAAGAGACTTAGGACCTTGCTCTGGATTAGGCTTTGGCTTAGGGGAATGTCATGGCTGGTTTGATTTTTTTGTCCAGACCACTCAAACGTTCTCCATCTCAGCAATAAGGCTGTTTCACCTTGTTGTCATTCATGTGGGCACTGCAGTAGCACTTTCTATTTCCTTCAATAACTTTTCCTTTGCATCCACAACTTGGCTAACTGCTTGGTGCAAGAGGCCTGGCTTTCAGGCGGTCTCAGTTTTTGACATGCCTTCCTCACAAGCTTCATCATTTTTAACTTTTTCACTTGGATGTGTGGAGGTCATTGTAAGGTTATTAATTAGGGAATAGGGAAGCCTGAGGGGAGAGAGAGAGAGAGAGATGGGAGAATAACCAATCAGTGGAGCAGTCAGGACACACACAACATTTATCAATTAAGCTTGCTGACTAATGTGGGGGTGATTCCTGGTGCCCTAAAACAAATACAATAATTACATCAAAGGTCACTGATCACAGACTACCATAACAACTCTAATTATATAATATAATTGTATAATTCTAATATAATTATAATGAAAAAGTTTGAAATATTTCAAGACTTTCCAAAATATGACACAGGGACACAAAGTAAGCAGATGCTGTTGGAAAAAATGGCACTGATAGACTGGCTCAGTGGAGGGTTGCCACAAACCTTCAATTTGTAAAAGCTGTCTTTGAAGTGCAGTAAAGTGAAGTTCAGTTAAATGAGATATGCCTGTATCCATTTTATAATAGGCAGTGTTTTGTGTGGGATACATCAGAGAACAAAGAAGGAGACAATCTCTGACTTTGTGAAGCTTTTATTTCTAATAACAAATTATAATTTTAAAATAATGTTGATCTTCAAAGGTCAGAAGTACTATGGGAAAGTAAATAGAACAGGGTATGGTAAATAGGGACTACCAGAGGTGAGGGTAGGATTACAATTTAAAATAATATAGTCAATGTAGATTTCCTGGAATATGTGTCACTTCAGCAATATCCTGTGGGGTGGCCAAAAGTGGAAACAGAGAGAAAGAAGATCTAGAAGATTATTACTATCATCTAGGTGAGAAATTGATGGCAGTGTGGAACTGTTGATTGAAGATATGATGAGATTTGGTCAGAATATGGGTTTATTTTATAAATAAAGCCAATAGATATTCTGAGGAATTTGATATAAAGATGAGAGAAAGCAGAGTCATAGATGATTCCATGTTATCTCATCTGAGAAACTGGAAGAAAATATTTGTCTCAATTAAAATTGAGATGGGGAAGATTGTGGGCAGAAGATGATTTCATCAAGCAGAACAAGAGTTGAATTTCAGACATATTAATTCAAGATGTCTGCTGGAGATGCAAGCAGGATATTGATTAGGCAAGTGGATGGATAAAGGAGGGGAGAAAACTGGACTGGAGGTATAAATTTTGGAGTCATCAGCATATAGGTAGAATTTAAAGCCATCAACCTGTAGATTGGGTGAGATTACCAAAGGAAAAAGCATAAATAGAAATGATAAGAAAGTAGCATAAGAGGGCACTAGCAATGGAGGCTGTGAAAGAGTAGATGAACAATTAGGTAGACAGAAACCACAAGAGTACTTTACATTAGCAGCCAACAAGGATACCAAAGAGGGAGGGATCAACACTGTCCATCAACACTGTCAAATGCTCATGACAGGCTAATTAAAACAAGGACCTGGAATTGATTACTGGATTTAGTAACCATGGATATATGATGACCTTAGCAAGAGCAATTTTGCTGATGTGGTGAGATAGAAATTGTGATTGAAGCATGAGAGGAGAGGACATAGACACAAAGTACTGACAGCTCTTTTGAATTTTATTGTGAAGAATAGAATATCACATAACTAGAGAAGTAAGTGAGGTCAAGAGAAGAAGTAACCTGTTTGTATGCTGCTGGGAAGATCTAGTTAAGAAAACTATATTCGGAAGAGAAAAGGAAAAATTGTTAGAAAAGTTAGTCTTTACAATGAGCACAGGCAATTTATTCATAACAGGAGAAAAGACAGTCTGTGAGCACAGATGGAGGAGATAGGTAAATGTGTGACTTAGAGCTTGTAGAATTTCTCTTTTAATTACTTCAGTTTTCTCTTTTTTGGTGAAATTAGGAAGCAAGATCATCAACTGAAAGAGAATGGGAGAGGTCATTAAACATTTAAGGAGAAAGAAGATAGGACATTGTGAAATGGGTGGGGAGAGTGCATGGAGTGACTGCAGAGTAAAATAGAATTGCTTGGTATTCAAATCCTATTGGAGGTTGAAGTTTATAAATTTTGAGTGAGAATAGTCATTATGGCTGGTGGGATTTTCTCCTGATACTTGGAACCTCCCACAGGCCTACTGAGTACGTGTGCCTGTTCCTACTCCAGTGTAGGTATTTACTCTAGCTACTCCCTTTGCCTGGAATCCTCTTCTCCCATTAAACCTCCTCATGGCTTAAGACTTGGCTTAAATGCTGTCTTCATGAGACCTACCCTGACCACACTATTTAAAATGGAAAGTTCCTTGCCCTAGATTTCCTAACTTCCCTTATGCAAGTCTATCTTATTCTCTAACACTTATCACCTTCTCACATACTACATTGTTTGTTGTTTCTTATTTCATGCGGTAACTTTCTTCCCCTACCTCCACTAAATGTTTAAGCATCACAGAGGCTTGGATTTTTGCCTGCTTCATTTATTCCTGTATTTCAGGTATCTAGAAAAGTGCCTGGAATACAGCATACATTCAGTTAAATATTCACTGAATAATATAATTAGTTGATTCTTTTGGTCTGGTGATCATAAAGTTCAGCAGACTAAATTCTTTAGCACATTATTTAATGTCAATTGACATATCCTTGAAAGTAGTATTGTTGTCTTATTACAGTTATTTTAGGTTATTAGTTTTAATAATACATTGCACTGAATGGGTTCTTAATACTCTTCATAGTGTTTTCCTGTTCGTGATACCACGGTAGTCTAATTTAGTATACAGGAGCCTGATAGTCATCTCATTATCTAATGGCATAAAAATAACAATTTATTTCTGTTCTTTCACATACTTAATTTTCTTGGTTTGAGCTGACCTACCTTACTTATTCCCGCTTGTTATAGGCAGTTTGTGTTTATATATAGCTACTAAGTGAATGCCTTGCATTTAGCAGGTGTCTATAAATATCTGTTGATGTAATTTATTGTAACACTTCAGTATAGTTTTCACTAACCTGTCAAGGTCTACTGAACATTTCTAAGAAGAAATATTTAAATTAGACTACTTATTAAAATTTTAGCCCAGAGCATTATATAGAAAGGCAAATTTTAAAGATTCATGGGAAATTAATTTATTTTTGAAAGCAATTTTTTACTGTATTTAAATTTTATCCTTAAAATTGCTGATTGGTTTTTGAAACTATTTTTCTCTGGCTCTTAAAACTTGAATCTATTAGTTACCTCTTATCTTTGTACCTAAGAAGGGTTTCTAATGTGAGATAAATTTCTGAGCCATAGTAATGTTTCCTACAGGAAGGAATTTGGGTTTGTAGATTTGTTTATTGTGTTGCTTCAGCACTTCTGCAGCTTTGCTTCAGTAATAAGATTGCCATGTTAGCACAAAAAAAAAAAAACACTGAATCTTGCTACTTCCTCGGCTTGGCAGAGAATTTTACCACTGCCTCATCTCCCTACTAGAATCTTTTTTATAAAGATTTTTTAAAAAATCAAATATTTATCTTAAAATAATATTAAAATCCTGAAATTCAATTATTGTCATAGAGTTTTGATGGAGTAATTATAATTAAATATTTATATAACATATGTCTAGACCACTAAGGGAATTAGAACACTGATAATAGCATAACTTGTTTTAGGATTTTTAGATTCAATGCTGGAAATACACTGACTGGTAAATAATTAGAGATTTGTAAAAGGCATATGACTTTTCTCTTAGAGGACATATACATTCCTACCAGTTTAGTGGCAGATATTTTGAAGTGTAATCTGTGACTTTGATCAAAACACATTCTTTTTATTTTTTGGAAAGAAGCCTCCTATGGAGTCTACTCTTTATGTTACATATTTGAAATCTTCATTTTATATTTAATTATATTTAAAAAATGAATTTGAATAGCGAATGTTAATTTTCATTTAACAATATTACTTACTGAAGTATGTTTAAAGCAACAGATAATTTATTTAAATTGACTCAATGTCCTATTAGGTGGCTATTTGAAGATAAAAACACTTTTAAAAACCTTAGTGACATCAATATCAAAAAGAAGAGCCAGAAGCAGTTTTGCTGCTTGAAAATATTTATCTTGTAACCTGTCACAGTACTTTAAGATCATGTCATAGCAAGTTTGAAAGGAAACCTGCAAACCTGAGTGCCCTCACCCTGGGACACATTCCTACAATATAATGGACTGGACTAATTATTAATGATTTTATGTATATTATTTTGATGTAACGGACCCCTGATTGAAAACTAGGGGGTGGCCTCTGGTGTTATGTAATATGTATATTTGTTTTTGTCCATGGTTCCTGGCTCCTAAAATCCTTGACATCTCCAAAAGCAAAAAAGATCATGTCATAAGGATTAGCAAAATCTGGTTCTTGCAATTGTTGATGATTTAGAGGGAATAATGTCATCGATCTTGAGAATTACATATGTTATTATTTAAATCAATTTTATATATTTATAATTTATAAAATTATGGAATCCATACTATGGGATAACATCTATGAATTTTTGTAAGATTTCCAATTATGTTATTTATGTTTTGGTGTGATTAATTAACATGTTTAGGTCTAGATTTTAATTTTTTTCTTTTGGAATAAAAAGAAAAATATTAAGATTTATATAAAAGCATCATTTAAAGCAAATTCTTACCTTCTTTTAAAAATCTACTTGCAACCTAATTTTATGTTATATCTGTGTCACTTTAATTGTTATTAACAGTGTTGTCATTACTTATAACCACAAACTAATTCTTTCAAAATTTATGTCTTCCAATTACCTACAGATATGAGGTTACTAAATGATATAGGTAACTGTTTATCAGACAACATGTGATAGCACATTATAGAGTCATAGCTTTTCCAACAGAGATGATTTTTTATTAGTTCACAATTATTTATCTGCATCAGTAACTAAAAATGTTCTTATCTTTTACTTACTATGAAATTCTCCAGAGTTACTAAAGTGGTATAACCATGAACCAACTCCACTTGGGGGAACAATAGCTGTTATTGAATAAAAATAGAAAAAGGTGTTTGAAAAACTGTTAAATTCAGCATTCTACTCATTAATAACACTTTTCAGTTTATTCCTGGGTGTCTATTTATATGCATCTATATACAATATATGTATATGCATGAAATCAATCTTTTGTTATAAGAACAAACATTTTAATTCATTGTGTACATTGGTGTCTGCCACTGACAGGATTGTTTGCAAAGTCAGTGATAACACGTGTCATTTTACTGAGTGATTAATTTCTATTGGCTCAAATCACTAGGTTAGTAAGACAAAGTAGTTACTCATACTCAAAAATGCATAATCAGTAAATAGTTTTGGGATTTATCGCTTTTAGACTTGAACTGTTCCACTTATTTCTGAAATGGATGGATTATTTCTAGTAAACATAAAAATGAAAACCTTTTAGCAAGTCTTCTAGTCTTAATCTTTTAGAGCAAATTAAGTCCTTTAAAAGGATGTCTTAGTTTGTTCTATTTGTCAGTAATGTATTACTTTCACTTTATCATTTTGCTTTCACTTTATTTTTTTTAGAAAAATTATAACTAGTCCATCAAATTAGATCACTTTGATTTATAATACTGTGTTACAAATGTGTGCAAGTCAAATTTTGGGTGCATTTTAAACCACCTTTTTAAAAAATTACTATTATATATAGCAAAGATGCCAACATTATAAGTTCCTAGCTTTGATCTCAAGATAGAATGAAATGAATTAGTTCTATGCATTATAATTATTTAACTTTAAAACCAGGTAAAAGTATATGAACTTCAGCATTGTTAAAGTGTACTTCAGTATTTCCACAACATCTCAGTTTAAACTTTATGGCAGGTATTTTGCCAGGTATTGAAGATGCATACACAAGAAAGACTGATCTTCCCTCGGGAAGCTCATAAAAATTTGACAGAGATAGAAAAGGTGATGGTACTGGAGGAAGTGGACTTTATTATTTAGCATTTATTTGGTGTACACATTGCAGACACTTCATAATATTTTAATTAGCTCTTGTAATACCCCATAAGATATTTTTATTACTCCCATTTTACAGAAGGAGAAATAGTCTTAGAGGTGACAAGTGGCCCACGATCATAAAACTAGTAAGTGGCCGAGTTGTGATGCAGGCCTTTTATACTCCACACTCCATGTCGATTTATGCTATAGGAAACCTTTTGTATGCCAAGCATAATGAAGATGTGAAAATGGGTAATATATGGTCCCTGTCCTCAAATAGTTCTAAGTTTTGTGAGAACAACTCATGTTCTAAAAAAAATCTAAGATTCCATTATTTTAGGCTATGTTTATTTAAACCTGTCTTACCACAGTTTCACTCAGAAGCATTAGATGATGATAAAAGGATGGTTAAAGCACATTTTCCCATTAATAGTTGTTTTCATTCATTCATTATTTTAGATTCAGAGGTACATGTGTAGGTATGGTACATGGGTATGTTGCATGATGCTGAGGTTTGGGCTTCTAATAATCCCATATCCCAGATAATGAACATAGTACCCAATAGGTAGTTTTTCAACCTCTGCCCCACTCCCACCTTTCCCCACCATTTGAACTCTCCAGTGTTTATAGTTCCCATCTTTGTGTCCATGTATACCCAATGTTTACTTCCCACTTTTAAGTGAAAACTTGCAGTATTTGGTTTTATTTCTGCATGAATTTGCTTAAGATAAATGGCCTCCAGCATCATTTATTGGTTGCAAATGACATGATTTCATTCTTTTTTATGGCTGCAAAGTATTCCATGGTGTGTATGTACCACATTTTCTTTATCCAGTTTGCTGTTAAAAGGCACCTGGGTTGAATCCTTGTCTTTGCTATGTGAATAGTGCTGGGATAAACATAGAAATGCAGGTGTCTTTTTGGTGGAATGATTTATTTTCCTTTGGCTATATACCCAATAAGGGGATTGCTGGATCGAATGGTAATTCTATTTTTAGTTCTTTGAGAAATTTCCAAGCTGCTTTTTACAGGGCCTGAACTAATTTGCACTCTCACAGACAGTGCGTAAGTGTTCCCTTTCTCCATAAACTCGTTAACATCTGTTACTTTTTGACGTTTTAATCATAGTCACTCTGACTGGTGTGAGGTGGTATCTCATTGTGGTTTTGATTTGCATCTCTCTGATGATTAGTGATGTTGAGCATTCTTTCATATGTTTCTTGGCCACTTATATCTTCTTTTGAGAAGTGTCTGTTCATGTCCTTTGCCCAATTTTTAATGGAGTTACTTGTTTTTTTCTTGTTGGTTTAAGTTTATTATAGCTTCTGGATATTAGTCCTTTGTTGTATGCATAGTTTGCCAGTATTTTCTCCCATTCTGTAGGTTGTCTGTTTACTCCATTGATAGTTTCTTTCGCTGTAAAGAAGCTCCTTAGTTTAATTGGGCCCCAATTGTCAATTTTTGGTTTTGTTACATTTACTTTTGAAAACTTAGTTGTAAGTTATTTGCCCAGGCCAATGTCTGAAAGGGTATTTCCTAGGTTTTCTTCTAGGAAGAAAGGTTTTTAATTTGAGGTCTTACATTTAAGGCTTTAATTCACCTTGAGTTAATTTTTTTTATATCTTGAAATGTAGGACTCCAGTTTCATTCTTCTGCATATGTTAGCCAGTTTTCCTGGCACATATATTGAATAGGGTGTCTTTCCCCATTATTTATTTTTGTCAATTTTGTTAAAGATCAGTTGGTTGTAGGTGTGCAGCTTTATTTCAGGGGTCTTTATTCTGTTCCCTTGGTCTGGGTAAACCACATTTTGAACGTGAGTCTGTTGATTCATTTTCTATTCTTTCTTCACTTTTTCTGTAAGAGATTTTTGTATCAAAGTCTTATAACTGGTGTGACTTACTGCTATTATCTTCCTCCCCCTCCAACACATTTTTTTGTTTGTTTGTTTGAGACGGAGTCTTGCTCTCTTGCCAGGCTGGAATGCAGTGGTGCAATCTCGGCTCACTGCAACCTCCACCTCCCAGGTTCAAGCGATTCTTCTGCCTCAGCCTCCTGAGTAGCTGGGACTACAGGCATGCGCCACCATGCCCAGCTTTTATATATATATGGAGTCTTGCTTGGTCGCCCAGGCTGGAGTGCAGTGGCACAATCTTGGCTCACTGAAAGCTCCACCTCCCGGATTCACACTATTCTCCTGCCTCAGCCTCCCCAGTAGCTGGGACTACAGGCGCCTGCCACCACGCCTGGCTAATTTTTTTGTATTTTTAGTAGAGATGGAGTTTCACCATGTTAGCCAGGATGGTATGGATCTCCTGACCTCGTGATCTGCCTGCCTCGGCCTCCCAAAGTGCTGGGATTACAGGCGTGAGCCACCATGCCCAGCCTATTAATTATCTTAAATTGCTGCTGAGGAATATTGTATTGTCCTGTACAACTCATCTCAATTAGTTTTGCTCATTAACCATTCAAACAGAAAACCAGGGAAGTATCTGAGTTTTTTTGTTTTTTTTTTTTTTTTTTTTTTAAGACCAACTACTTTATTTTAGTTCAGGTAAAATTTAAATTTCTGGGGTAAAAAATTATGGTCAGGATTAGTTAGTTTTTGGATGCAACCGAACATTTTAATCCATCTTCAAGTCCTCCTTGCAAAAAGCATGTAAATCTTTCCTATGTTATCCCCTGCCTCTTAAGCAAGGAAGACTTAAAGATACTTCATCATCATTATGGATGGAATAAACTACAACGTATCAAATTCTAGGTGCCACAAATCAACAAAATAAAAGGTAACCAAGTGCTGGTAATACGTGTGTGTGTGCGCGCACACGCGCGTGTGTGTGTGTGTGTGTGTGTAGAATCATTGATTTTCACCTTGGGTTGGTCATATAAAAATACCCAGGATACTTTTCAAATGCAGCATTAATACCGTGAGATTCTGATATGCTGTGTATGTTGGAACAGGTAAGGATTGGAGCAGGACAGACAATGGAAGATAGTCTCCAGGGTATTTGGATTTCTGCACTTTGAAAATGATCTTCAGGTGCTTTTGATAGTTTCAGTTTCCCACTCTTCCAACCTCTTTTTTAAGAACACTGAAAAATATCGCCTAAAATAACCTCATGCATATCAAGTCAATATGCATTTACCTCAACTGTATTTAACTTACTAATCATAATTCTTATCATTCAGTGATCACATATGCCAGGAACTATGAAAGTTGTATTGATTTTATTGTAGATGGTTAAAATTATTTGGTGCTCTGTTATGCATTAGAATATAATAGTTTAGACAAGTAGTGTTTTACTGAATGAAGTTAATAAGCTGAAAAAAAGGTAATGTCTAGTATCTCACAGATACTTGCTGTGTCACATTTCTTAGGTTAATCTAATTTGTTGTTTGCAGCAACACCATGAGGCAGGTACTGGGAAAACAGGCCTGGCTGGGGGAGACAGAGCCCCTTGAGTAAATGGCTTGGCAAGGCAATAGTACCTTTGTACAAACCCCTCTGCAGAGATTGTGCATTGAGCAACCTTTCCAGAGCCTATGACCTTTACTACTGCACTTTGCTATTTTTTGCTAATAAGTTAGATTTAGAGTCTTTGCTGTACATTTGCGATTTAATTAATTAGCAACTGTTTATTGAGCACCTGTTCTTTCCATTGTTTGAGAATTTTCATGTGTGTGTATATATACACCATATATGTGTAATTTATACAAGAGTCTGTTATTAATGTTTTTGATGTAAGTAAAAATCTAACCTTATAAAATAAATGTAAAATTAACATTTTATTGGATAACATTTTATTTGATACTTTTTAATTTTAGTTTATCGATGGTCGACTGGCAAAACTAAATGCAGGAAGGGGTTTCTCTGATGTATTTGAAGAAGAGATCACTTCAGGTGGCTTTTGTGGAGGTAAAGACAAGTTACAATATGATTATCCATTTTCTCAATAACAGTCATCTCAGTCTTTGCACTTGTGTCTGATAAAACCTATTTCATGAACAACTATTTTCTCCTAAATATGGAATGTCTTAAATATATTTTTTTCATCTTATAAAAGATATGGTATTAGCTTATTTTGCCTGATATCTGTTACTCAAGGCATTAAGTTGGCCTCCTGAATTGGTAGCTGTTGGCCTGGATAATCTCTTAATATTGATGGAAATCAGTAATACAGAAATCCAGTCAACTCGTATCTTCCTGTCTTTCCTTCTGAATAGTAGTATTCTCTGCTAGAAAACTACTAATGATGGTTATTACTGAGTATGAATTTAAGAACTAAAGTTACGATTGGTAATGCAATCCAAAAAGAAAGGTCTGAACACCAAAATTCTTTCTACATATTTAAGTAACTGTATTATTATCTAGATATCTTTACCTTTTTTACTTTATAGATCACTGCAGCATTAGGAAAGTTTCCAGTTTACCATTCCATAAATACAATTAATCCTTCTAGTGTAAATGTTCAAATAATATTATAATTATCTAGGCAATTAATAACTTACAAACTGATATTTTTGCACGATTGCTGTGGTGTATAGTCTTGACTTGCAGAGCATTTGGCTTGAGTCCTTGAAATGACCTGTTCATTCACTGAGTATTTGCTGAGTGCTTACAATGTATTAGGCACTGTTCTAAATATTAGGTGTACTAAATAAACAAAAATCCCTGTATTCTATATCTTAGTGTGTTAATTTTTGACCTGGTATAATAGCAATTTTTAAAACTTCTTTGTATGTTTGTTTTGAGGAAAAAAAATTTCGGTCTATGTGTAAATAAATAGATGCTGGAATTGAGAAATGAAACATGAAAAGACAAAACGTAATAGGTACTCCTCTACACATTCCACAAAATTTAACGTTATTTTTAAGATTCATTTTCCCATCATGAAAATATAGAAACCATTGAGATAATTGGTTCATTAAAGGAAGTACAAATGAACTCAGCAGTTGTGGAACTTTATCTGATATAAGTATAGCATTTCATTGAAAGCATTTAGCTTGGGGAAAAGTTAGTTTGCTTAACTCAGCAAGGAAGCTGAATGTGGAATCATTCAGCTCCTTGCTTCCCTCAGTTCATGGGTAAAAATTTAGCTTCAATTGAACTTTTGTGTTAAAATAAGACTTTTTTACTTCTCAATTCAGACAAGCAAAATATTGTCAGCTCATGGACAAGTTGCTTGAGGCATCTCTTCAGTATTTACATAACTGCTGTCTCATTATCTTTATGACCCGTGGGGCTAGTAGCTTTTATAGAATTGAAGATGACATTTTGTGACAATAAGAGGCTAGAACTATGATCCTTTTGTACAGTTAAATTCTGTAATCTTAACCATTGGTCCAGGTACCTCTGTAATAGAGTAGAGATAGGTGACTTTTCTGGTGGGAGGGCCTACTAAAATTTTTCACGAAAAGCCTTATTGTTTAAAAAAGGTTAGGAGAATATGATTGCCAATTAGTATCTGACTTAGAAATTGCTACATTTTCAATACAACTTAATGCCCACTACTTTGTTGTTCTTTATTAAAATGAAAAGGTTTTGAACTCTTATTTTAATTTGAGAGAGCCAGTACTTATCTAAAAGGAAAGCCTAATTTGACAAATATTAATTCCAGTGAGTACAGCAAGAAAGTTCCTTAGAAATTTGTGCCTGTCAAGCATTATTTTTAAATTATTCTATGTTATGTTATAGATACACAGACTTTTTTTGTAGATGAAAATAAACTCAAATGTGTTAGAATTTGAAATAAAAAGATGACTAATATAATAAAAATTAGCAGTGTTCTAACTATTAATTAGAAGATATCCATCCAGCTAGGGGTGTGTGTGTGTGTGTGTGTGTGTGTGTCTTTACAAAATGGTTCCTAGAGGTCAGTTCCAAACATTTGTCATTCACACTACCCTTGTGAGAAAGAAGAATATGTTGATGTCATGAAATCAACCTATGATTCAAAGAAGTAAACTGATCTAACATTGTTGTTTCTCTCCTGATAATAGTAATATAATAATTGCTTATATTTATTGAGCACTAGTATGTGGCAGACACTCTCCCAAGAGCTCTACAAATATTATCTCATTTAATCCTCACAACACCCAAGGAGATACTTTCATTAGCTCATTTTTATTGAGTATTCAGCTCAATAATTCACTCAAGGTCACACAGCCAGTAGTGGCCAGAGTCTCAATTCCACATGTGTCTATGTGACTTCAAAGATATCCTGTTTTTTTATAATAGATTTTCTTAATGCAAAAACATTCAGTAAACAAGAGTAATACTTAACTCTTTCCTACTCTGATTGAATCAAAGCAAAATTCTCATCTCTTTTGACTTTCTTGTAGATTTTTTATACATAAAGTCCTAGAAAGACCACTGTGGCAGAAATTAACATTAAAACTAAGAAAAACTTATGTTCCTTTAAGCAAAAATAATTAGGAAATTTCAGAGAAACATGTATTTTCTCCTCTTTATCATTGCAATAGTAGTTTATACACTATTTTTGTTAATGCCGATGGTTATGATAAAATGAATATGAATATGATGGAGCTTTATCATTATTGTGACTCGGATTAAAAATATACAGTGCGGGACAATCAGATAAGGAACATCTAGATTCACATTTGAATCTAGAAGTGTATGGGTTACAGAATCTGTGAATGCATGCATGTTTTTAAAACCTGCCTCTGACCTGTGAGCCCTCAGCAGGACTATTAAGGAAATCCATGTCACACCTTATTCCTTCATGAGACCCTTGCAACATCTTTGACCTTAACTAAAAAGGAAAATTTTAACTTAACTTAAAAGGAATGTGTAAAGGGAAGAATAATCATGGAGTTTAAAAGATAATAAAACAGGACAGGAGTAGAACAAAGGATGCATTTAAGTAAACATAGTATTGGTCTGTGAAAAAGCAGGTAAAGAATATTGAGTAGTTAAGCACATATTCTCTCTTTAAATATTTTTTTCATTTAAAAGAAAACTAGTTTTTAAATTTACACCAAGTTAACTTTAAAAAGGAGAAATGTTTTCAGATTCTTTTTATGAGGAGTGTGTAGTTACTCTCCATCACTAGCATGTGTTTCTTCCTTAGTTTACACATATGATCTGATGAGTCTTTTATTTGTTCTTTTATTTATTTTTCCGTTCTTATTTAGTTTTACTGACTAAGGTATCAAAGGAATTTGAAGGAAGCGGTAGGTAATATCAGTTTTAATGGCATTTTTCCGGCCTTGTTGAACAATTTAGACCAATTTATATTTTGAGATAAATAAGTACAAATTACTGAAATTTAAGCAAGTACATTTGAAGAGAAAGTCTTGGCATAAGTGAGAAATAGATATTTTGTCCTTGAGTGTGAGAAAATCACTTGTTTTGTTAACAAAAATAATGTTAAGGATTTCCTCAGTAATGCGTATTATTGCCATAATCTAGTTATTTTAAAAGAAGGATTCTGAGGGATTTCTTCAGCATTCAAATTAATTTTTAGAAGAACAACAGCTTCTTTTCTAATACTACTAAAGAATAATGTGCTTTTCTCATAAATATTGTGGAAATAGGAACCTTAAATCATAAAAGCACTGAAATTTAAAGGCACAATTAGCCCTTAAAACTTTTAAAATAGGAATCTGCCTAAATTGTACCATGTTTTCCTAACATCAAAGCAAGGGACTTCCTTGCCCCTATATTATGAAATTTTAGATTATTACTGGTAATTCTCTCTATTCACCTTCTTTTTCAGGGTATTAGCCTTGAGCAGTCCCTTTCCCTTTCAGATATAATTGCCTTGGGTGTGACATAGAGGAAACTCTGTATAACTTAAGTTTTAATCATATTTTACATAGCAGTCTTAGACGTAGTTTTTCAGACTTGAAGGAATAATGAACCGGGAACTAAAATCCTAGATGATTATTCTTTTTCAGTTGCTAGCCTTGAGAACATGAGTGAATAATACGTCATCATAGAACCCCAGTTTTCTGTTTTGGCAAATTATTTATAGTAATAATGATCATTTATGATATTTCTTCAATATACTATGTACCATACCAAACATTGTTTAATCACTATCTTTCATCCTCACAATAATCCTGAAGGGCAATGACTATTATGCTTATTTGATGAATGAAGAAACTGATGCTCAGCCAAGTTAACGACCTTATCCTAAATCACATCCTTCACAAGGATAGAGTAGGCCTGAGCTCCAAAGGTCCATTGGACTTCAAAGCCCACTTCCTTCTCATTGAACTGACCACTTATGGCACTGTTTGCCTATTCTACAGTAGAAAAATACAGTTCAAATAATGTAGATAAAAACATGTAATGACTTGTACAGAGCTGAAAATTAGCTTTTTTATTCCTCATAGTTCTAAATAAGACCCTAACCTTTCTACAATGGTTTGAAACTTTTATGATAGCTAGTTTCTTTGTGGTTCAGAGGTTTTAAAAAATTGTTTTCTGAATTGACAAAGGTTACAGAATGCTAAACTGGTGTTTCTTCCTCCACTTTCTTACATTTATTTTGGGAAAACAATTAAAACACTTTCCAGAATACTGTGAATAATAACAAAGTCTTAAATATATGATTTCCACTCAACCATTTTTAGTAGAGAAGTAATAAGTATATGAACTGATGAGAGCTCTTTAAATACAGAAATAAACATATATGAATAATCTGGATGAGTAAAGATCTGTGGTTTATTTTGTAGTTTAAAAATATCTCTGAGAAATAAGTTGGTAGGATAACTTGGAATGTTTTACTATTTTACAAGGGAAATATACTTTTAAAAGTTTAGTCAAACCAAATATCACCTGAAACTCATACCTTTTAAACAGTACAACTTATTTTTACAAAGGTTATTTTAGGTAGTTACATTTTGCTGTAGTTATTTCACAAGTTAAATAATGTGAAAAAAAAAGTTTGTTGTCATATTTCATCCCCAGAAAAGGTGCAGTGCTGTGTTCTGAGTAGTCAGAGATATTTTTCAGAATAAAAATTGTTTCTTGAGATTTCTTTTAAATTAGAGTAAGATTTTAAATATAGAAGTGAATCCAGAGCCGGACACTTCTTGCCTGATGTTGATCAGAGATGCAAAGATAACAGCTAGAAAGAAATTTTGGGACTGAGATAATTTTGTCTCTATTTTGTAAGAGCAAGGTGATACATCTTTTAAAATCCACAGCCACAAAGTAGAGGAGAACAGTATGTTTTAGGGGTTCTTTGTACTGGATAGTGTCTGAGTAGCCATTGGGACTTAAAAAAAAAAGAGAGAGAGAGATGGAGTCTTGCCCTGTCTCCCAGGCTGGAGTGCAGTGGCATAATCTTAGCACACTGCCACCTTGAACTCCTCGGCCAAACAGTGCCCTGGCCACAGCCTTTCAAGTAGCTGGCACTATAGGTAGGAGCCACTACAACAGACCTGGGATTTTGTTTCTTTATTGTGACTTTTTACCCCTGTGACTTAGGGAGTATTTAAGTTTTTAAACAAGAAGGTAGCTGAAATCTAACTGAGATCATTTTATGGGAAAGATTAGATAAGTTGTATATGTATTTCTTTTTTTACCTTCTGATATCATCTTATTGACTAAAGTATTTATCAGTTTGGAACCAGATACGTTGATTGCCAGATATTATTAGAACTACTTTTTTTAGCGCTTGAGCCTTTTCATAATCACGACAACCTATAACCTAAAAGCTGCATTTGCTTCACATTTCCTTGGGTAATAGTTTTCTAACTTAACAGATTTACAACTAGAGGATATTTTCAAAACTAAAACTGCAAGCTTACATTAAAATAAAGTTAGCTACTAATCTCTGTTAATATTTAGCAGTTGTAGAAGAATGTTTTTTTGTTGCCAAAGTTTTTGCACTTCTAAATTTTCTTCTAGTTTTTTTAAAGTTCTCTATGTACATGAAATATTATTTTAAAATAAACCTAATTGTGTAAAAGAGGCAAAAGTTTACAAAACAACATAGATATTAAACATTGAAAAGTCAGTTTGAAAAACATAAGAAATTTGGATTTCAAAAGAGAGGTTGATTATATTTTCTCCTCTGAGGCTAATATTAAAGTGAAAGAAGATTGAACACTGTTAGGTTTCAGATATGGATGAAGAAAAAGTGATTCTCTGTTATTCCTAAAACTGCTAATTACTCTCTTCCTAAGAATTAGGGCAATTTATTAGTTCTTATGATGCCATTGCTTTTATTGCTTCTTTTACAACAGTGCATATAAAATTTGCCTACTAAAAATTGTACAAATACTAGTTCTTGATAAATTTTGGTTTACGATTTATCTTGATAAATTTTGGTTTATGATTTATTTTTGATCAACCATTCCTGGCATCTCATTTTTATATATTCCAGGGAACCCGAGGTCATATCAACAATGGGTTCATACAGTCAAGGTAATCATAAGCTTTCAAATGTTATTCTTTTACTCTAATATAAATGGAGAAATGTTCAGCAAAAGTATGCTGTTTATACTTATGCTGTTTATTTGAAATATTTGAAATGTTTGTATATTTTGTCATATTTTAAATATTCTTATTTTATGTTTATAGTTTGTTGATACTCATTAAGATAATTTTTAAATGGAAAGTTTTGGTCTAAAGATAAATGGCTCATTTTGAAAAGCAAGATTTTCCTGCCAAATCTTGTTTTTCTTATATTATTTTCCAGAAGAAGAAATTAGGTGGGTTAGTAGGATTTGATGGCAATTTTATAATTTGTGGTAATGTAGTTTTGTTAATATGATTTTTAAATATGAAACTTTCTCCGACAGAGACTTTATTTGCCCAATATTAAAACAGCTGATAAACTTGTATTTCTTTCTTATTAAGCTTTAAATATATTCAAATTACTAGTCATATTGCTCAAGTCTACCTAACCTTCAAGGAAAAAATGATTTTTAAGTGATGTATTATATCAACTAAAGAATAAAGTGGAAAGTGTACATTTTGTTTGAAATTATATAGTACATAGAAACTTGAAAACATTGAACATGAAATAATTTGTGTATGTCTTTAAGTTGTGAGTAAAGCTCTTTTTTTATGCAACTTGCTATAATACTTTGTTTTCAGGACATTTTGGCCAAACGTCTTTCCATTTTTCTTTTGCAGAAAGGAGGTGCACTATTCAACACAGCAATGACCAAAGCAACCCCTGCTGTACGGACAGCATATAAATTTGTAAGTTTTTTTGATATTTAAAAATCCTATTTATGAAATTATATAACATTTTCCTAGATGATAGACATGTAAATTCTGAATATTTTCTATTTTCCTTTTAAATAAACCTAAAAATTTTAGGATTAATATTGACCAAAGAAAATTCAATTGTTAAAATTACAACATTGCATGCAGAGGGTAGTTTCTTTTATATAATCTAAAAATGGTTCTCATTTTATTTCAAAGCTATCAGCAAAGTTGTGCAGCAAATTGAAACAGTTCATGATGGGGTGCCATTTTGTAAAATGTCATTATTTCATTTAACAACATTTTACATTCTTGCTGTGTACTTGTGGCTCAAGTAGGGGGAAAAAAAAAAAGAAAAATGTAGCAAGGTCTTTTCCCTCAAAGATGCATTTACCGTCTATTAACATTCTTCAGTGAGTCTCTAAGGCAAGCTTGTTCAACCCATGACCTGTGGTCTGCGTGTGACCTAGGATAGGTTTGAATGAGGCCCAATACAAATTCTTTTTTTTGTTTGTTTTTTTGAGACAAATTCTCACTCTGTCACCGAGGCTAGAGTGCAGTGGCACGATCTCTGCTCACTGTAACCTCCACCTTCCAGGTTCATGCGATTCTCCTGCCTCAGCCTCCCAAGTAGCTAGAATTACAGGCACCCATCACCACGCCTGGCTAATTTTTGTCTTCCTAGTAGAAATGGGGTTTCATCATGTTGGCCAGGCTGGTCTCAAACTCCTGACCTCAAGTGATCTGCCCACCTCCACCTCTCAAAGTGCTGGGATTACAGGTGTGAGCCACTGCACCTAGCCCCGACAGAAATTCTTAAACTTTCTTAAAACATTATGAGATTTTTCTTGTAATCTTCTTCTCCTTCTTCTCCTTCTTCTTCTTATTATTCTCCTTCTCCTTCTCCTCCTCCTCCTTCTACTCCTTCTTCTCCTTCTCTTTCTCCTCCTCCTTCCCCTTCTTCTCCTTCTCCTTCTCCTCCTCCTCCTCCTCCTTCTTCTTCTTTTCCTCCTTCTTCTCCTTCTCCTTCTTTTTTTTTTTTTTTTTTTTTTTTAGCTTATCAGCTTTTGTTAATGTTAGTATATTTTATGTGTGGTCCAAGACAATTCTTCTTCCTCTAGTATGGCCCAAGAAAGCCAAAAGATTGGACACCCTTGCTCTAAGACTTATAGGAAAAAAACCAGAAATAATAGTAAGAATAATAAAGTAAACAATAAATGATAAAGTAAAAAAACTCTTCAATATGACAATTAAGACCCTTCAAAACCCAACCCTTCATGTCTAGTTCCTTTTCCCCCTACACCTCAGAACCTTCCATATCTCTGAAGATACTTAGCTGCTCTTCGTTTCATGAATATAAGATATTCTCCTCTGCCCTTTGATTCTTGGTCAAGCCATTCTTATTAATTGGAATGTCAGTTTCTTGGCCTTTATCCACCTAGAAAACACCAGTTCATTTTGTAGGACTTAGTTCAGACATTATTTCCCCTGAAAAATTTTTCTGAACCCTACACAAAAAAAGTTTATACACATATTTTTGTCTTCTCAACCCTACACAAAAATGTTTATATACGTATTTTTGTATCTGTAGGACCTTCTGTTTCCACACTTGTTTTGTCTATGTACATTTCTGTTTTAATACTAGTCTAGTAACTTCTCAGGAGGGAAGCTAGTGGGTTGTGTTCAATAAATTTTTAAAAATTCAATAGGTCATATATTTTTTATTTCTAAAAATATTTAAGGCAATAGTTTTGATTTTGTAAGAATTTGTCTTCAAAAGCTTTTCTCAGTAAATGAATTGATGTGGTTGAATTAATAATAAAATAGTATATTTTAATAAAAGTTTAGAACTTCTGTTATTCCTTGACTGAAAATTGTGATAATGTGGCCACTCTTTCTGTTTAAAAATTCCATTCAAATATTAAATTTTATAGTAGGGAAGATAATCTATAGAATTGATTAAAAAATACAGTCCCAAAATTATAGTTATTTGAACCCTAACCATAAAGCCAAAGTAAGACAAGGTTATCATTTTGCCTTAGAAACTTCAGCCTCTGCATTTGTTTCATTGTTCTATGGCTTTCCTAGGAAACCTTTCTGGTGGTTTAAGTGCAGGTTTTGAAGAGATTTTTTTTTTCACACTGAAATAGCACACAACTACCATGTGAAAAAGCAAAGTAATGTTGATCCTTGTTTCTCATATTCATTTAAGATTCTAAAAATAGTTTCACAGTCAATAGCCCTTCATTTTCTTCTGGAGCAGGCAGTTGAGGGTTTTTTTTTTTTAGTCTTGAAGTTGTATTGTTTTGCCAAATATGTGTCTTGCCTTAATTTCCCTCATATTTTTCACAAAAGCACAGCAATGAAGCAAACATATTCAAAACCCTATTCATTATTTTAAAATTTATCCTTCTAATCAGTGGAGTATTTTATTTTGAACTCTTCTCCGCAAGGAAGTAAAATCTTTTCAAATTAAAAATTCTGTTCTTTGGGTCGGGTGCTGTGACTCACGCCTGTAATCCCAGCACCGGGAGGCCAAGGCCGGTGGATCGCTTGAGGTCAGGAGTTTGAGACCAGCCTGGCCAACATGATGAAACCACCTATCTGTTGAAAATGCAAAAATTATCCAGGTGTGGTGGCGTGTGCTTGTGGTCCCAGCTACTTGAGACGCTGAGGCAGGAGAATTGTTGGAGCCTGGGAGGTGGAGGTTGCAGTGAGCCAAGATTGCGCCACTGCACTCCAGCCTGGGCCACAAAGTGAGACTCTGTCTCAGGGAAAAAAAAAAAATTCTACTCTGGAGAATTATTCCCTAAATTAATTAATTTCAGGTGAATTAAGGTCTTTAGAATATACCTAATCACTTTTATCATTTATCTTGTGATCATATCATCCCTGAATCCAGAAGTTTGGGGCAGGTAAGTCAGTCATTTTGTGACCTTTGTAGTTGTCTCTAAAACTGATCTTTCCAGACTGCTTATTTTCTGATATCTGTACTCTGAAATTCCTTCTTTTACCACAAATTGCTATGAATAAAACTCCCAATTTCTTTTGTGTGGTATAACGGAATTTACTTACCTTGGTTTTCTATAGGTAGTAAATTTTTCAAAAGTAGGAATCATGTTTTTACCTCTATCTCATTTATTCACAAATTATTTGAGTGCCTATCATGAACTAGGCTTTATACTCATCATTGGAGTTATAGCAGAGCATGAAGGTACAGTAAGAGATACTGTTCCTACTTTTATATTTGTTTTCCTATCACTTTGCTCTGCACTTTGAACATACTACAGAAATACTGAGTATGTGTTTGTCAAAGCGAATAATGATTCCGTCCTGTTCTTACAACATTTTTATACTTATTTTTATGGTTACAATTTTTTCCTGTGCTTTTCATGCATATGTTTTTCCATGCTGATAGGGGTCATACAGAAAACTAGAGTTATCATACACACTTGTATAAATTTAAGAATAACAGCAAAGTGTAATTCATATTTTATTTGGCTAAGCGGTTTTCAAAGTCATCTTTCTTGTTAGATCTCAATTTTAAATTATTACCAAAGCCATTTGCTTGGAGCATTTCTCTGGAGAATACATGCATTTTGTTAAGCTTCAAACTGGTAAGTTGAAAAGGATAGAGAGAACCTATATCCCATCTTCAGGTAATCTGAAGGAAGTCAGAGAAGGACATAGTACCACAATTATTTAAATGAATCAGTGCACTATGGAATTATAGAACCATGGAAAAGACTGACACTAGTAGCCTCAACTCTGTAGAGTATCTGAAAAGATTAATGTGATCAAGTGGATTAGAGGATAGTTAGCTAGATTACAGTCTCCCTGAGTCACTATCCTTGTTTTAAAATGTGATTATAGTAGTACTAATCTTACAGAATTGTTGTGATAACTACCTAAGATAATGCATGCTAAGCACACAGTCATATATTTAGGAAACAAAATAAATATGAATTCCTTTTCTCTTCTTTTTCACCTTGGCCACTGTGAGTAGGAATTTCTAGTGGAACAAAGGCTAGGGCTTTCATGAAAGCCCCCAGTTGTCTTTAGTTAAGTTATACCCCATAGGAATCACAGCAGGATGTGAGAAACTCAAATGCTGTGGCCAGATTCCCTGTGAAACATGAGTATAGCTTTAAATTGTTAAATGACTTTTAATTTTTACCAGAAAAACTATATATAAAATACCATTCCATTAAGATGCCTCTGCTAATAAAATTCTGTGTCTGTCTGTAAAAGCGCTTAATAAAGCTTTGTAAAATTGCCAAAGTTTCTTCAAGTTAAACATCTGCCCAAATAACTTGCTGCTGGGATGTACTTTCTCTGTTCCTCCAGTTTGTTAACAGTTTTAACATTAGTAATCTGGTTTATTCCTTTTGTGTTCTTAATAGTTTAGGAAACAACATAGGCTAAATGTTAGCCTTCATATGATACTTGTATACAAAGAAGAGACTAATGGTTTTACCAACTGATTTAGGTGTAATAAAATAGTAAGTGATAATGTGTATCCCTGAAAATAGAGTGTTAAGATTATAATCTGTTCTTTTTCTAAATCATATGAATAGTTAGTAATTGTCATTAGATGTGGTCTTGTATACTTATTCTTTAAATGGTAATGGAACTATCCTGAGCCAGGCACATTTATTATCATTTTCTAGGCAAAAAATCATGCAAAGCTGGGACTAAAGGAAGTGAAGAGTAAACTAAAACACAAGGTATGTCATATTCACTTTTTTTCCTTTTTACCTTGATTCTTGTATTAATTTGAAGTTTATACTTTACAAATTAGAAATTTATGTTTTTAATGACTTTTGAAATATGCTTAGCCCTTTGCTCAAGAATGTTTTTTTATAACAAGCCCTCTGGCAACTATCTGCTATTCTGTATGCATTCACTGAATAATCTCTTTACTGTTTGCATATTTTATCACAGAACTATGGAAATCTTCAAAGATGCTTTAACAGGATGTATGTTTTCATAAAGTTAATTGCCTTGATATCACAATTGAAGTTCTTGCTTTATGCTAAGATTTTTTTTAAATATATCTTTTGCGTAGAAGTAATCCAGGAACACCATCATTTGTTTTGATAGTCTCATTCCAATAGTATTACTTTAAAATGAAGAATGTTCTTAATTTACAAAAAATTATGTATGTATTTAAGCTATGAATATTGCAGATATATAAATATGTGTATATGTGTGTTGATTTTAATTTATATCTTTGCAGATTTTATTATCAGTTGTTATGTTTTGAATTTTTACCTTTGGAGAAAACATACTACTTAAGACTTCCAGTATAGTGATAGAAAATTATCTTTATATAAATTTTATTCAGATTATTCAAAGTAATCTAAGATTTTAAATTATTTTTATTAAATTAAATTTGTAATATAATTAAGATCATTGATCATTAACCTTTTTAAATTAATTAATTTCAATTATAGAAAAATGCATTTTCTTCTTAGATTCTTTACACTTAAAGCTGAAGTGTTATTTTGCTACTTGTATGTGTATCAGATACTTTGTTTATTAATCTAAGACATTAGTAATAAAAGGAGTGCCTTACAATTATTGCCGGTATATTTTTTCATATGTAGGAAAATGATGAAGATTATGGGACCTGTTCTAGTTCTGTACAATATACACCAGTTTACAAATTACACAATGAAAAGGGAGGAAACTCAGAAAAGCGTAAGCTTGCTCAGGTAAGTAAGGTTATTTACCCTTCATTCCTCCACATTCTCAAATTATATAATTCCAATAAATTATTTAGGTACAATTTGGATCCATTTATAAGAAAACCTGCAGTATTGGTCAAGGGGAGGAGTAGGTGGAATCTGGGAAGGCTACAAGGGGATCGAGAGTCAAATGTTTCAGACATCAGTCTCCACATGCTTTGTTAGCCCATGCCGTCATAGATCTCATAGTCCAGTGAGGGAAAAGACAATTGAATGTGTGATTCTTATAGAATGTGGATATCTTGATGATAAACTGGAAATCAGAGGATTCCTTTACTACAAAAATAAAATCAATCTTATACATGGGTATTTGGCCATTAAAATAGTCTATAGAAATTAAAATCTGAACTACTGTACTATAAGTCTGTTCTTTTCTAAAGTTAGATTATTTTATCTGCTATAAATATTTAAAGCTTCTTTTTATATGCTACTTAAAATATTGTCTCAAGTGACAGAGTGTTCAGAATCATAGCTATAAGTGTTTCTGGTTTTTTTTTTCAGAAGTGCATTTATGAAGGCTCTAACTAAACAAAATTGGTATATACCAAATCGTATCCTTAGAAAACTAGCTTCAAAAAAGAATTCTTGAGTGGACTCTAGCTACAAAATTACAGAACTGGAAGTGGCTGCAAAGCTTCATTTATTACAGTTGCCAAGGTTTGCAGATGAGAAAGTTGATAGCTAGAATGGTCACAAGACTTGCCATAAGTCTCATAACTGATCAGTGGCAGAAGGAGGTGAAACCCTATCTCTGACGCTCAGTTAGCTTTCCTGGTTAGCCAGGCGCCACAGAAGTATACATGGCCATAAAGTGCTTCCATGGGTCTTTGTCTTCGAACCCATTTTGTGCTGCTGTACCAGAATACCTGAGACTGGGTAATTTGTAAAGAACAGAAGTTTATTTCCCACAGTTCTGCAGGCTGGAAAGTCCAAGATCAAGGCACTGGCACCTTATGAGGTCCTTCTTGCTGTGTCATCCCATGGTGGAAGGCAGAAAGGCAAGAGAGATGAGGGGGGCAAACTCACCCTTTTATAACAGCACTAATCCCACCCAAGAGGGTAGAACCCTCATGGCCTAATCACCTCTTAAAAGTCCCACTTCTTAATACCATTACAATGGCAATTAAATTTCAACATGATTTTGAGAGGACAAAATTCAAACCTTAACAGTCTTTAAGAATGGGAAAGGATAGTGAAGCTGTACTGAAACTCCAGGCCTTTGTAGGAAAAAAAAAATCCCATTAATTCAGTCATTCATCAACACTATATGCCAGACACTTTTCTAGATACCAGGTATATATAAAAGGAAAACACAAAAATTCTCTGACTTCATGGGACTATTTTTGTAACATACTGAGTAATTCCTTCTGATTTATTTATTTTTTAAGCTGATATTTTCACATTAGAATTGCATACTTGTAGCATACCGATAGTCAATAGTGATTGTCTGTTCTAGAATAAGCCCTTCAGTAAAATAATTATTCCAGAAGTCAGAAACATTTTCTTGTTACTGCTGTTAACTGGAGAACATTTATTAATGCGTGAACTAATGATGGATTTGCTATTGATTTTTCTGTTGTTTTTTCCCCACCACTAATATGCGCAATTCTTGTCTTTTTTCAAGCTTTAACATCTCAAATGCTGTCGTAAAATGTTTACTGGCTTAATGTTGGAGCATTTAGGTTATCTTTACCATGGCAAGTAGATTTTCTGTGAAAAAGAATATGAGATCTTTGTTACCTATAGGATACTTTGAGATATATAAAAAAAAAAAGATTTATATTGGAGAAACACGTTTCCTAAATATCAGTTTCATCTTATGACAATTATTAGCTCCTCATATTTTAATTAATTTATTTTTCATTACAAGTTGACTGTTTATAATTATATAAATTTATAGGGTCTAAAGTAGTGTTATGATTCATTAATATAATGTGGAATAATTAAATAAAGCTAGTTAACATTTCCATCACCTCAAATACTTAACATTTTTTGTGGTAAGAACATTTGAAATTTGCTCTCTTAGCAATTTTGAAATGTACAGTACTCTATTTGTTAATTATATTCACCATGCTGTAAAGTAGATCTAAAAAAAATTTTAAAGTCTTTCCTTTAACATGGCATAGCATTTTTATGATAATGTAATTACAGAATACATTACTGATTTCTGTTTTTGTTTTCTGTTAACTTCTAAAGACAGTTTATTTATTACATATATTTAATGTGTATAACATGATGTTTTGATATACATATACGTAACAAAATGATTACTACACTCAAGCAAATTAACACAACTATTATCTCAAAGTTACCTGTTTTTTTGCAAAGTAAGAACACCTAAAATCTATTCTTTTAGTAATTTTCTAGTATACAACACAGTATTATTAACTATAGTCCTCACACTGTACATTCTGATAGAGAAAATTGTATTAGGTTATGGAAAACCTTATAGAATAATGGGTTCCATTCAGTGTATACTTATACTAAGTCTTCAGGGCTATTATGTATTATCATTAATTCAGTTATCTGCATTCATTAGCATTTTATGGTTTACAGTAGACATGACAGCAATAACTATAACAGGAATTGAGAGGAGTAGGGCTTATTCTTTACGAATTCTAGCATGATTTTCGTACTTGCTGTATAGGAATTTGTTAAACCTATGTGTTTAGAATTGTGATGCAAATGTTGATAATATCTGAATAACAATCTTTTGTTTTCAAATGATAAATATCTGAGTTTCAGGAAATGTGTATACCTAGTATATATGTTTCTTTTTATTCTTTATGTGTCCCATTATATAAATAGGTAAATATATCTGTGTGTTGTATATACCTTTTTTTTTTTATTTTCTCTGAGACGGAATCTTGCTCTGTCCCCCAGGCTGGAGTTCAGTGGCATGATCTGGGCTCACCGAAAGCTCAGCCTCACGGGTTCACACCATTCTCCTGCCTCAGCCTCCCAAGTAGCTGGGACCACAGGCGCCCACCACTAAGCCTGGCTAATTTTGTTTTTGTATTTTTAGTAGAGACGGGGTTTCATAATGTTAGCCAGGATGGTCTCCATCTCCTGATGTCATGATCCACCCTCCTCAGCCTCCTAAAGTGCTGGGATTACAGGCATGAACCACTGAGCCCAGCCTGTGTTATATATATCTTAATAGCAAAATTTTTAAGAGTTCATATGCCCAATCATTTTTCGCCTACTAGTATCTATTACAGTTTAGTATTTTGCTTGCATTTTTTTCTATAACCGAAATTTGATTTTTTAGTTTTAGATTCACATATGTATTTAACAAAGAGCTAAATTTTGGGCCTTCTGGCAATTTTTTTTCTGCTACATTTCACCCTTAACATTTTTTTCCCAAGGCTTCCAGAGTCCATGCTATCTTGCATTACTAATGTTACTTCTTTGAATTGATATTGAGTTGTTACTGCTTTGAAATGATAGCCAATTGGTGGCCAACAGTTTATTTATAAAAGAGCAGGGTACATTTACATTGAAATTATCGTCAAATCCTTGATTTTAATTATTTAGTTTTAATAGTGTTAGCAAACTCACAAATTAGATAAAATAATATCAAGCCATTTATTATAAGGATAAAGGCATTCTTTAGGACATCGAATTGCAGGAATATATCTAGGCGTCTGGTAGGATTAGAACTAGGAAATGGAAAAAGTAATCAGGGAAGAATATCAGCTTCTCTCCCTACCCTACTCATCTCATCTCTCACTCTCTGTCTGTCTCCCTCCCTCCCTCCGTCCCTCTGTCCCTCCCTTTCTCCCTCTCTGTCCCTTTTCTTCTTCCTCTTCTTTTCTCCATCTTCCTCCCTCTCCCCTCCCCTGTTCCTTCATTTCTCTCTTCCCCTCCCATTCCCTCTTTAATACTTGGCCTGTTCTTTCTGCTTATTTGTTCATTGTGCATTCTGTATTTTGGCTTTCTCAGCTTCTCTGTGTCCTTGACACAGATCTTAAAGGCCCTCAGTTGAAGCAGCCACTAGAAATGGATAATTCTAGAATCCAATTTCTTAAGGAAGAATGTAATCAGCTTGCTTGGCCCAGGCATTAATCTTTGGTTCAATAAACTCCAGCCAGAGAGGCAAGGAGAATACCATGTTACCAAGGACACAGGAAGGGCAGTAGGGGTGAGTGGGGTGAACAGTGGAAGCAGTTGTCAGAGAAGTGGTTTTAAGGACTGTGACAATATCTCACAAGATGTCTACTGTTTCTAATGGCTTTACACTATTTTGCTTTTCAAGGTTTCATTTACCTGCAGTCAATGTGGTCAAAACATATTAAATGAAAAATCCCAGAAATAAACAATTCATAAAATTTAAATTACATGCTGTTCTGAGTATTATTATAAGTGTTCTTTTTCATTATCAGTTATTGTTATTAATCTCTTACTGTGCCTCATTTGTAAATGAAACTTTATCATAGGTATGTATGTATGGGAAAAAACATACTTTGTATAGGGTTTGGTACTAACTGCACTTTCAGGCACCCGTGGGGGTCTTGGAACATATCCACCATGGGTAAGGGGGAACTGTTGTAATGCTATTTGCCAAAAAGTTATATTTGCAAAATAACAAAAACAAGTCGGCATTTTTAAATGCCTGGAGGCTGGAAATTTGTACCACAAATCTGGGGTTTGATAAATTTAAGGTCAGCCTACCCTAATGGATTGATGTTGCCTTAATTCTCTCCTGAGAATTGAGCCACTTACACTAACAAAAAAGGCTACAAATGGAAATGAATTTAGGGTACTGTATTTGCACATTGGGCAAGGAAATCAAAAGTCATCAGCCATAGTCTGCTGCCTTTTCTTTGCAGTCTGATATTGCAGAAGCTTCTTTGGTTTGCTTTTCTGGATATAATCCAGCCCCATTGATTTAATTGAAATATAATACAGTATGTTATGGAAGAGGCAGAAAGCTGATGCTAGAGCCCTGGTCATACTGTCTTACGATGATTACCAAATCCAGAAATTCTTGTACCCTAACTCTCCAAGTATAATAATATTGGGATCTGTGCATATTAAGCTTTTCAACTAAATATGTAATATTTCTAGAAATATTTGGATGTGGTTAAAGGCAAAGTCTAGTTATCAATATGTATACCAGAGAAACTAATGTCTATTCATTTATATTCTGCCTATTTCCAAAAATACTTTCATGTCTTACAAAGAACCATAGAAAGATTAAACTGTATTAAAATTAGGTAAGTTTTAAGGCAGGGAAAATGTTAAATGTAGTAAGAAGCTGTTAAGGCCTATTTCCTGCACAGCCAAAATGAAGACAAAAGCACAGCTACATGATTCATAATCCACAAAGTTTTGGTTTTTAAAAAGTTGCTTATGAATTACCCAGTCATTCCAAAGAAACAAGGTAGATATTTTGGATCCACAAATCTTTTCAGCGTCACAAGAGCTCACATTCTGGTGGAGGTACCTAGCGGAGGCAAAGATTTTTGTTCTGGAAGACAGAAATTTGGTTTTCTTCATTTAGTCTCTTCTGTGCTGTTTATTATTTGAAATGCTCAGTCTCATTAATACCTCTCTCAAAGACAGCTTAGTTTACTAGCTGTTGAACCTCATTAAAAAAGGTGAAAACAGGTACAAGTGGAAATAAAATACACTCTTTTCTTCCTACTGTAAGGCTACTGACAAGTAGCATCACTGTCGTGTTAGAACTGGCTCAAGTATCCAAATTCTCTTAAAAGATTTGTTATGTGGTGAATTTAATTGCCTAAAGGCAAATTTCTGCAGGGACATTTGTGATTTTGTAATCTAGACAATTTTCTTGTTCTTATTACTATTTTTCAAACTTAAATTTTTGTAGAGTTGAAATAATAGAAAAATTCACTAGAGCAGCCTCAGAGGACATAGGGAAGATGGACAGTTTTGTAATAACAGTGAGGCTGTCTGTGTATGTTTGTATTTATGTGATTCATTTGAAACTTCCAACAATCCAGTCAGGGCAAGAATTATTATCCCCATTTTACAGATTTAGAAACAAACGGAGATTAATAAATGTGCCCAAAGTTCTACAAGTAATAAATAGCAGAATAGGAATTCAAAAGCAGGCAGACTGATTCTAGAACTTAGGTATCTAACCACTACCATCATGCCTTTGTGTTGGATGGAGTGATTGTGGAAGAGGGATAGTTAGAAATAAAGATACGGAGTTTAGAGCCAGACAGAGCTTAACTTTGAAACAGGTACTAGGATTTAACATTGAGCAAAACAAAATATTCCTAAGCCTTAATTTTTACATTTGTAAAATAATAATAAAAGTTATTTTCCCAGGATGCTGTAGGCATTATAGATAATGTATATAAAATATCTCCCACATACTTGGTACTTGATAATTGGTAGCTATTTGTTTCTGGTTACTGTATCATATATCTTGAGCTCCAGGTCTTTGTAGCAATGGCACCATCTGACTTCTCTCTTGGTAGTTACAGTCCAGGATCACTAATAATCTCTAATCACTAAAGTAGTTAGGACTCCTAAAATTATCCATCTTCATTCTAAGTAGGGATGACCATAGATCCCAGTATGTGACTTGAATAGAAATATAAAACTTATTGTACCAAGAAATATCTTATTTATAAGTTTATAAGACCTTAAGTATGTCATTTTATTGTGAGTAAAATTGAGTATAGTCTTCACTCATCCCATTCCTAGTCCATTTGATTATTCATTTCAGAAGTGTATCTCAGTTGTCTAAAGAACTTTACATTTCCAGTTTCCAGCTAGACTTGTCAGTGAGAGACTTTATTTTCATCTCTTTTTCAAAAGATGAAAATGGGATTATGATCATTTAAATTCCAAGAATGTATTTTAAAGTAAAACATTGTGAAGTTTTATAATCTGTGTGCTGTAGAAAAGAAAAAGAACAAAGTTCTAAGATTGTGTTTTAAACCTGTTTTCCAGTATTTAGCTTATCTTTGGAATAGATTGTGAATCTATAGTCCGCCTCCAACAAATAGTAATTTGTGTGCTGGTGTGCTAATTAGTATGGCTATTTCCCGTTTTGTTGATGAGGCTTAAATAAATGTCAAGGGTACAGCCATGAAGATCTCCCAATTAGGCTCCACATTTGTAAAACCCAACCCTTTTCTCCTCTGTGTAAAGATGACAGTTCCAACAGCAGCCCCAGCCTAACAGGACTCCAGGGAAAGGATCCTTCTCTGGTTTTATTGAAAACAGGGCCAGTGAGTCCATTGAGAATACGACCACTGGTCATGGTGCAGAACAGTCTTAATCCTACGTACTTACCTTCTTTCATCAGTTTTATTTTAGAATAGAATGCTGGAGACTTAGTGAAAAAATATAAGATAACATAAGTCTATAATCTGAAATTATGTTTTAAAATATTTACTTATAAACATTTATTAACATTTTCTTTTCTAAGAATAAGAAATTTCTTTAAATAATATGTAAAATTTATATATATCTGAGATATTGCTCCATATTAGCCATGCGTGGCTTAGTCTAGCAGTTATAATGTGTATGTTTCTGTGTGTCTTCATGAGACTCACAGACACCTCAACTATGCTACTGAACAAGCATGAGAGCTTAGCTGTATTACAAGTCAACATTAACAGATGGATGGCCCTAAGCAAGGCAAAATCACCACAACAAAACCTAGGGAAAGTGGGGGACTGAAGCTTTTTGTTGTTAAGCCCTGTTAAAACCCTGGCACACGATCATGTGCCCGCGCGCACACACACCCACATGCACACACCACTTTTAACTATTTCATGTCTGGGACAAATAGCAATCTTTTTAGATTTTCAGCCTCTCCAGTTAATTATGTAAAAACAGCATGAGAAAATATGAGTGGAAAGTTATTTTTCATTTGCAGTGTGATACAAAGCAGTATGCTTGTTGATAAATACTCTCACTTGGAATGTTTACCCAAATACAGTGTTTATAAATAGAAATATGTTTAATAGTCATAATTTCTACTGTTAGACCAAGCACTATTAAACTGGTGGACATTTATTTTACTTTTTTAATATAGTCACATATAGACTAATAGTTTGAGATATAAATAGTTATCTTTTGAATGCACAAATAAGAATGCTTTAAGCATAAAATATAATCTTGTGATTTTATATTTTTATCCATTATGCAAGGTAATATCACACTTAAAAATGAAACTTTTTGTCTTTTTGAATCTTTATGCATTTAATGGTTTATAAAACATTCTAATGGATTTGTGGAACATAGCACAATAGCTATGAGTTCATTTTATAGTTGATGAGTAACATACTTTTATATTTTAAAATATGCTCAGAAGTCATATATACTTTTATGCATGCAGAGACTTACAAGTAAAGCATTTCAAAGTCATATTTTGATTAAATAGGGACTTAAGAGAAATCTCAATATGTTAGCATTTTTTTTAAAAAATGAGCAACCAAATAGTTTATTTTTATATATAATAAATGTCATATTTTAAAATGCCGCAGATGAAATTTTCTGTGAAACTTATAAGAAAAGATAGTATCTTAGGTTGTCTTAAATTACTTAGTTCCTAAGCATGAGAAAAGATGGGCTGTCTGCACCTAGTAGGGTGTGGTTTATAGCATTGTATTTATCAAACCTATTCTTCATATTAATTCACTGGACTCTGGGAATAAAATGAATGTAATTAAATACAGTGTTTCTTGTTCGGATGATGTAATAGATTTAGGAAAACTGTATACTTGTTGGGATCTTTGGAAAAATACCGTCTGTTGAATAGTTTGCCTTACTGGTCAGGAGAAAAAGGGTGTACTCAGTGTTTATAGAGGAAAGTAACCACTTACTTTTGACCAAGAAAAAAAGTAATTGTAAATCAAAAAGAGAAAATAGTTGTTACATGCAGTAGGGGTGGGGCAGAAAATTGGAAGGAATACTTTATTTTGTAAAATAAACGTTTACAAAATAATCAAATAATTGGATCAAATCATGATAAGCAAGACAATCTTTATTTTTATCACTGATTTGGCTCAGTATTGAGAACACTATTATCAAGCTGAAATGTTAAAATAATAAGAAAACATTATAAAACTTCAAGGGATAGGCCAGGTGCAGTCACTCATGCTTGGAATCCCAGCACTTTGGGAGGCCGAGGTGGGCAGATCACTTGAGTTCAGGAGTTCAAGATCAGCCTGGCCAACATGGAGAAACCCCATCTCTACTAAAAATACAAAAGTAGCTGGGCGTGGTGACTCATGCCTGTAATTCCAGCGACTCGGGAGGCTGAGACAGGAGAATCACTTGAACCTGAGAGGCAGAGGTTGAGGTGAGCCGAGATGGTGCCAAACTCTGCCTCAAGAAAAAAGAAAAAACTTCAAGTGATAAACTCTCTTGAAATAAGTTAAGTGAATGTTCTTCTTTTAACACATGTCCTTAAAAAAAAACTGCCTAAATGAAAACACATTTTAGCAGTCTGCGTTCCAAGGATATATGTAGTCTAATTATATTAATACTAATGTCAATAATTTATAAAATTGATCCTTCGAGTTCACTTTGGAAAATATGCCCTCCATATTGTTAATGTGAAAGAAAGTTATTTTTCTCTTTTGTTTCTCTGTTGAAATAATACTAATTTCTAAAATGTTAAATTTGATTATAATTAAATGTTTGTTTTAAATCAGTTATAGATTACAAGGGTGCCCTCTAGTGGACATTGTATAGTACTTTCCTTAGAAGATAGTTACAAAAAAATTTTAACGCCTTTCAGAGTAGTGTATCTTTTAGAAACACAACAGAATATACAACAGAATACACACTGAGACATTTATATTGTCATAAGATTATTCAATAACATAATTCTATCAAAGAAATAATTCAAAGCCAACTCTTCCTTTCAATAACTTGCTTGGACTTCATTTTTAAAATGTTTAGCTCTGCTGAACAATACCTGGTATATTAATAACATATAATGGAAGATAATCTTTTTATGTGAACATGTTCAGTACATATTTTGAGACATTTTAAAGTTGACATGCATCTTAATGTTATAATTTTACTCTTCAAATTTATTGCCAGAAATGACTGTCATTTATTACAATGTCTTGAAGCAAAAACAAAGTAACTTAATTTCTCCATTTAGTAAATCTAGTGAATACTACCATTCTAGACTTTACATCAGTAATGACATCATTAATATTTTTTCCTCATTATATTCTGTCCTAGTTGACTTTGTTTTTCCCTGTTACCTTTTTTGTTTATAAGGGGTCTTGATTAAATTAACAACATTTTTTTATTCCAAAAGGGCCTACCTTTTGTAGACAAGTTGTTATTGTTTTCCAAGAATCTTAGGATAAAGAAATGCCAGTTTTCTTCTGGTTTTGGATAAAGATCTGCCTTTAAAGTTTGTCAGAGATCAATGCTGGTGTCGATGAAAGGAAAAACCAGTCTTTTCTTTGTAGGGCTACTGCTGCTGCCTATTAAAGTCCCCCAAGAGAAAGGAATTTTCAGAAATGTCAATAGATCTCTAACTATGGGGGTATAATAGGATCTTATAATTTGAGCTGGATTTGTGTCTGCTACACATTGTTATATTTCCTACCATGTCTTCCTAACATAAAACACTAGAATAATACATAAATATCTTAAGTTGGCCTGTGCGCCCATACTAATTATAAAATAGGACTATGTTTTTCAGCCTTCTCTGCAGTTCTTTATGGCTTTTCTAACATTTGAATATAATACCAGTTATTTCACAGATCTGTTCTCTTTTTGCCTTTATTAGTGTTTTTGACATTTATAGTAAATTCTTTTGAAAACTAGTATTATTTGATTCTGAGACCAAAATGTAATTGCAATTTCTGTTAAGACCTTTGATTCATTTAACACCAGAAGCATTTTTATACTCTGTCTACTCTTGGATGATTTCACATGTTCACACATTTATGCTAATTCTATATTAATATGGTAAATCTGAGAAATAAAATGCAGTTATAATTATTTTACTAACAAATATTTTAATCCTTAGCTATATATTTTTTTGAAAACATAATTTACTAAGGTGATTGAAAATAATATGGTTCTTTTCTTCAGTACTGCTTTTTAAATTATTTATCCAAGCTAGAAAAGTCATCTTCACATTAGTTAGTGAGAGGAACTGAATTCTGTGTCTTATTGAAAATACAGTAGACTTGTCATGTATTAAGAAACCTTTTTAAATGTTGAAATATTGAAACCGTGTCAACAAAAGTGAAATTGCAAATAACTTACCATTTATCAAAGGGTTACTGACTTGTTTTGAGAATACTATTTAATAATCTTATAAAACTTGTATTTGCACTGATCAATAATCTCTTGGTCCTGAAAAGTTACTGCAGGGTCTTTGGGTAGAATTTGCATTTCCAAATATTAAAGACCAAAAAAAATAAATGAAACAATGTATTTAAAAATTTTTTAATTGATGTAATTACTTGGCATGTGAACTGTCTTTTAAAGTTGGCTAAAAGTATTAACAGTTCACAGACATATTACATATAAACACAGTTAAATAATGAGACTTCCTGTGAATACAAGACCTTCCTTCTACCTATTAACACACTTCAGTGAGAGACAGTCTTTTAGAATGCCTGGTAGAGTGTTACCACTGGACGGGTTTTTATGTAGTTTCTGATTAACAATGAGGAAATGAAATATAAACTACTGTGTTTCTGGGATCTTTTAGACAGACACTAAACTTCTTAATCTGTATTCAGTGAAAGCACTCTGTAAAGGGATCAGTTCTGGTTTCTCATATTCTCTCTAAAATCGAATATGCAGATTTCTTTAGTCAAATTGTAGAACAGACCCCAACTTAGCATAAATAAGCATTTAATGCATTTAATGCAATGTGAACAGAATGGACATACCATAATGGAGAGTTTGTCTAATTCAGTTCAACACAACCAGTATCTAGTTGTGCTGCTTTACAGCTTTCGAGATTGTATACCTCCTCTGAACACCTACTTCGTGCTAGGCCTGCTGATCTAGAGTTTTCAAGATCATTTATTTCCTCTTAACTTACTAAGGAACATTATTTAGAAATTCAGAAAGACTTTACTTCATTGATGTTTATTTTTACTCTTCCTTTTTACATCAAACCATCACCCTCATCACTTAATAGAAGGACCCCCTGTGGGAATGTAAAGATTCCAGGCTTTGTAGTATAAGAGAACAGGACCAGAACAGTACTACCACTTGGAAGGTATGTGAACTTGAATAACTTTCCTAACTTCTCTAATCCTCTTAGCCCTCAGATCTATAAAATATTGATAATTATGTCCACTTCCATAGAGTTATTGTGAAGATTAGAATTAGTGTAGTGACAGAATTTGTTCTTCCAGCAGTCACCGGAAGTTTCATAAGTATTAGTAATATTGTTTATATCCTGTCAACTTTAATAACAACGTACCACAAAAAAATTAATGAATGCCAACTATGTGTTGGGAGCACAGTGAATTAGACTGGTTGCTAATATCCCTCAGTTCTTGGATGCTCTGTTTTGTTTCTTCTTGTTGATTTTTTGTTTGTTTTGTTTTTCCTGTTCTTTTTTCTTTGTGTTTCATTTTGAGTAATTTCTATTGACTTGTCTTAAAGATCACGGAATCTTTCCTTAGTCTTCCAATGGGCCCATCAGAAGAATTCTTCATGTCTTACGTCATTTAAATTTTTTTTACCACTTGACTTTTTTAAAAAAAAAACAGATTCCATTTGTCTGCCATCATTCTATCTATTCATGCATGTTGTCCATCTTTATGTTTCTTGCTTTTTCATGTCTGGTAATTCTTAATTGAACGCTGGACCCCGTGTATAGAAAGAGTTAAACAGTATTTACGCCCAGAAATGGGTAGAAAGAGTTAAATAGTGTTTACACCTAGAAATTGGCAGGCTCTTCTTCTGTAATGCTATTTGTTTAAGAGGCTGAGTCCATTGGAAGATGAGCTGGATTTTGATTTTGTTGATATCATTACCTGCAATGGGCTGCTATTATCTTGTGCTTAGAGTAGAGTACTTCTAAAGAAGGTACTGGAAAACTTTCTCAGTGTTCTTGCTTCACTCTGAGCTATCAGCAGTCCTGGTACCCCTGAGCTATATAGAGGGTTTCCTCTCAATGCTTCCCCCCGCCCCCACAGCAGTTAACATCTGTGACTAGTTAGTTGATCCTAGCCTTATGTGTTTTCTGTGCTTATCTTAAGTGGGCCATGTGCCCCCGTGCCTCAGGAGTGGGGCTTTCTTAGCATCCTTCCACTTTCTTTTCATGGCAGAGAAACTTCCTTATATCTGTGATTGGTCTTAGGTGGCCGAGGCTTTTCTGCCCTGCCCAGTGGTAGTAGACCTGCTTGGTATCAGTATAGGATTCTGTGCTTAAGAAGGTTTCTTATTCTTCCCTAGGGCAGATAAAGGTTTTACTTCTACATTTCCCCCAGCAGTCTTGGGAGGCAGTGAGTTTGTCAGCAGTTCAGGGCTTTTGTTTTATATAAATGAATGTCCTCAAAAGTCAGTGGGACTTCATGCCTGCCCCTGTGCAGCCTGTCACCTCCTGCAAGCCTGAACCACCAAGGGAAGTGCTTTTCAGTCTCCTGTACTGCTCCCAATTTTTCTTATGAGCACCAGGTAGTAGAGTTACCTCAGTTGGAAATAAAATTACAGGAATTTATATATGGAAAAGAGCTTGCATGTGCAAACTCCCCCTGTCTTTGAGACTCCCAGCTATTCTAAGCTGACATGTTAGCCCATAGTTGGCCTTTAAGACTTCATTAACATTTTAGCAGATTTTTTTCTTACCTGTTATATGGCAGCTACCTCTTTCCTTGTGCTTTGCCAAGAGTGAAATTAATCCTGTCTCTCATCTCTCCTTGGAGGAGCTTGTAATATATGAAATTCAGTTTTCTTGGTTGACTTGCAACACAGGTCTCATAGGTTCAAGAAAAATTATGATTTAAAAAAAAGATTATCCACCTTTTTCTCATTGTTAGGATGGGAGTGACATTCTCTTTCAGGTTTTGCATTCTAAGTGGAAGTGGAAGTGATATTAGAAGCAAAACAAATGAAAAGATATGATTCTTAGTCTCAAGGATTTGGTAAGAGAGGAATGTACTTAAAATTAAACACTGCCTTTATAATGGAGAATATATCAGGTGACAGTTGAGTGGTAGAGAAATACATGAATAAAACTGACAAAGAATCTGAAATCACTATGGACTGGGGGAATTGGTAAAGGGTCCTTGGATGTGTTAGGGCCACATCAGAATCTTTGCTAGTGACCTAGTCTCACATAGCAGTCACCTGCTCAGGGAATGTAATTCTGATGCTTGTATAAAATTTTGTGTCCTTAGCCTAATAATAATAGCCCTTAATCATCAGGTATCTTGTTAATCTTCCAGTTTACGTTTTTGCCCCGACAGGTATGTTTTCAGCATCTTTGGCAAGGAATGTTCAGCTCTTGTCTCTTCATCCTGACATTTCACCTACCTGGAACATTAGCACTCTTATTCTGTAACTACCACCTGCCTTAAAAAATGACGTTTAAAGCTTGCCATTTTTAGAGCTAGCCTTTCTCAGGCTAGTTCTTGGACATTTATTTCTTCTGGGTCTCTCTGGACTTATTTATCTAGGATAGTTATGATGAAAACAGTTCTGTTCATGAGTGAGAACACTTGGGTTGGAGTCACACTCTTATGATTTACCTCGTCTTGCCCAAGTCACTTTGCTTTGTGAATCTTTTGGTTTCCTAATATGTACAGTAGAGAAAATGTTCACCAGATTTGTTGTATAGTAGATATTTAAATGAAATAAAATACAGCACATAAAGCAGCTAACACACTGAAGCAAATCAATCATGGGTAAGTCTTTTAACTCTGTACTTCAGTTATTTCCTATACAAATTAAAACAACTTTTTAAAGCTCATTTCGAATTATAAACTGCCATGCATTTTAAGATGTAACCATTATAATTCTATGTTATTCTTTAATTTATTCACATATTATTTCATGCAGATATTTTTTTCTTAGGCTGCAAGATACATAAGCTTGGGGATTTGTTGTAGGCTTTAGATAAGCAAGGTAACACTTCTGGATCTCAGTTGCCTCAACTCTAAAATGGAGGTAGTAGTACAGATTGTACCTACTTTCAAAAAATTTATATGTTACAAGCATCTTAATTTTCTTATGTCTAAAAATTTATATTTTCTCATTCATCTGCCTGTATCCCTTATTCCTCCCCCTACCAACCCCCAGGAATTTAAATTTACCCTGCATTTTGCCTTATTAATATTTGTCTGCCACCTGGTGATCAAAATGGTAACTGCAAGGTTGACAGTCTCCTTGGTGCACTCCTTGGAGTGATTTTCATCATACTACTTTCTGATGCACTTTTTGGAAACCATTGCAGTGAAAAGAAAGATTTATTTTGCTTACTGTAACTAAACTAATTTCATGAGGTCTCCTCAGACATTAAGTTCTATGGTTTTGTGTCTTGGTCCTTCTACCTCTGTCACTTTCTATGTACATTTTCTTATATTTTTTTCTTTCATATAAAATACTTTTCCTTCTTGTCTTTACCAGTATGTTTTTTTCACTCAATATCTACCTGTAGGGTCAGTGTCTCTAGTAGAATATCTCCTCTAATAAGTTGTATTCCATGCTGATAGCCTTTCTTTTTCATTAATTTAGTACCTTTTCACGTTCTTAGCAAGCATCCCTTGTTATACGAATGTTCACTTCATGAATTTTTACATATATTAGATGTGTACTTGACATTTTACATGTTCAGGGGAGCAAAACTTTTACAATTATGTGTGTTTAGGCCCTAGGAGCAGTCTAATTGAGGTTGTGTGACATCCAGTTCCCCATTTTATTCTTAATTCTTTGTATCAGAATGATGTAAAACTTCACTTATTTTGTTTTCTGATGATGTATTTTACATCCAAACAAAAATGTGCCCTTGTTTTGTGTAGTACTACCTTTCAAGGAGAGTTACTAATTTGCACAGCCTCAACATGACTAGTGAAATAACCAGTGTTAATGTGATAGCTGCAGCAGGTCTGTACAGTTCAGAAACTTCTATACCTTCTTATTAGATCCCAGAATTTACCAGTGTTTACAATATCTAGTTACAGTTATGTTGTTAGCTGACTGAACCTATTTTTTCATTATTTAGGAACATCAACAACTTGACACTATCAGTATTAACGGTAATTTATGTAAGATTTTCATCTATGATCAAAAAGTTTATCAATTATGTTCATACAATGAGGAATAAAGTTTTTATTTATAACTGCTCTATTATATGTAGTATTTTGACATTTCACCCTATATTTTTTCTTGAGTAAAGGAAACATCTTTTTCATTTCTTTTGTTATGCTTCACAGCATGGAAGGCAGTAGTATGCAGGTAATAAGTGCTTAATGGATGTTGAAGTGAAAATATACTAAGAACCGAAAGAAAAATGAGGTACAGCTACTAACTTTCAGGGAATACACAGTAGCAGCTTTCAGTAGGTTCTCAATAAATATTTGTTGGTTAAATGGCTTTCTATTGCTCTTCATTGTCAGGACCTGTAAGTCCAGAGGCTATCCCATGGCTACCCGCCCCTACTAAATTCTCATCTCCCATACTTCCCTGCTGAATCTTTGATTTCCCCCACCTTACTATTATAATCCCCCTTGAATTTAAATTTCCAGCTTTTGCCTTCTTAATGTGTGTCTGCCATCTAGTGATTAAGAGGATAATTGCAAGTCTTAATGGGCCCCTTAAAAAATCTCATGCACCAACATAAGCCCCAATCCACAATGCACACCAATAGTTATCTTTCATTCCTTAATATTTGTCCTGATTGTCCCACCACTGGACATTTGCATGTATTGCTACATCTTCCATCATCTAACTAACACCTACTAACTTTTCAGAGCTCAACTCAAATATCTTTCAGGAAAAGACTTCCCTTGACCTCCCACACTAGATCAACTTCCTGAAAGGCTTTCATAGCAATCATAGTTTAGTACAAATTAACTGAAGTCATAATTTTTATGCTCATTTGTATGACTGTTCAATTTAATTCATGTCTCATTTACTAGAATATAATATCCATGAGGACAAGGAGCCTCTTCTTAGCCATATTGTACCCTAGCATGTAGCCCAGTGCCTGGCATAAAGCAGGCATTTCTTTAATCTTTGTCGAATGAATGAATATAATACCCTTCTGTGCCTCATGGACACTAAAAATGTTTATGTCAATCAACTAGTATAGTACTTTATTCTTTATATTTTTCTTATCAGTTCATTAATAGATTCTCAGCAAAAACTACCTACTATGTATAAGGATATTCATTTATTCAGAAAACATTTCTGCCTGCCCTAAAGAATAATTTTACAATAAAAATAAATTTATGACTCATATTTTAATTAGCTCATTAATTAATATGGAAACCCTAATAAAGTGGTATAAAGGACAATCTAAAAAACAGAAACAGTCTAGAGTACTGAAATGTACATGCGGACAGATACAAAACCATAATGTCCACAGTGTAATAATTACATCTTCACTGGACAAAATTTGCTTGCATCTCTGTGGACAAGAAACATTTGCGTTACCATCACCCTTTCACAAGTTAATTTCTATCTTTACAGAGCTATAAAATAGAACCCATGAATGGTACAGACCTGTATAGTATCAGAAAATCCTGGAAAAGAATGCTAGACAGCACTCAGCATTCCACTGGGAGGATGGCAATATTTTTTTTCCCCCATTTCAAAGTCTTTCACAATTTTTCCAACAGCCTCCCCGCTTGTGTTCATAATAATCTCTAAAATTATTCTTAGTCACAAAAAGAAGGCTGTTCTTACTAGATTTGGCATGACTATTTATATTGGGGCAACTAGAAAGTTAATTAACATTTAAGCCTCCTTGAGTTTGCTTTGTAAATCTATAGCCATGCAGTATTGACTAGCTAGGGCTTCAGAATTTGCTTATTTATGTAAATTTTCATAAGAAACCTCAGATTGAGCTTATGTACTCTCTGCTATTTGCTATCTTGAAGCTAAGCAACTAAGCCCAAGAAACCTTGCCACCATATGGTTTACCTGAAACATCTGTAAATTAGGGTGAGAGCCTCTTGAGAGTCTCCAAATTTGCTAAGGTTCCTGGTTTTCTAGAAAAGGGTCTTTCTTACCGCAGTAAGGTTGGACTCTCTCAGGCAGGCAGCATGTGAGTTTTCCTGGGAGGGTTTTGTGGGCATTGACTCCATAAATACAACAACCTCTTTGTTCCATTATAATGGATTGTCATTACTGCCACTTCAGGTAAGGCCTTGGTTGTACAATTTGTCTAATTATATCCTGGCAAGACAGTTAAAAGACAACGAAAGATGCAGAGCACTACAGAACTTGATTACCCCCACAGGACCTTCTAGACAGCATTCATCATTCCACTGATCAGACACCTCATGATCATTTTGCTCCTTTCAGAGTCTTTTGCAGTTTTTCTGGAACTAGTATGTACCACACAATGTGCTAGATTCTGAGGGCACGAGAGATAAATTAGCAAGGCAAGGGGTCTGCCCTCAAAAGCCTACTGTACAGTGGGAGAGAGAACTTTATGGTGTATAAATTAATTGGTGAGCAAAGGAGTGTTTCCTGAATGATAAACTGTTGAGCCAGGGTTTGAAGGATAACTTAAAAAAATGGGGAGGCTGGGGGGAAGAGCCAGGAAGAAAGAAGTTTTGGTAGCATATCAGCCCACGTGTAGGACAGGCAGAAGACATTGAGAAGTATACAAGAAAAGGAGACGGTTTGGTAGTGTGGAGCAAACATCTCTATGGCAGGTGAAGCCTCCAGAGATTCTGCCATAGGCAGATCCCTCTGTGCAAGGCAAAGAGTATGAGCTTTATCTTGAAAACTGTAAGGGGCCATTGAAGGATATCGTTAAACAGGGGTATAGCATGATTAGGTTTGCCTTTTAAAAAGATCACTCTGTCAGCAATTTACAGACTGTAGGGTTCTACAAGACAGAATAAGAGAGACTCAATATGGGGTAGGCAGTTACTACATATGTTTCAATGAGAATAGATGTGTATAGACAAAGACTGCAAAGAAGATAAAGGTAAGAGAAGAGCTTTTCTTGTAGAGGAATCATCATATGCAAAGTCCTGTGCTAGGACAAATCAGGACAAATATAAGGGATTGAAGAAGGCCATGGTGATGCCCTTGGGTTAGAACAAAGGGAACCCTAGGGCGCAGACCTTGATCTTGCAGGACCTAATGAACGAAAGGCAAGCGAATGTCATTTATTCTTTTTTTTTTTCATCAGCAAATAGTTATTGAGAACCTACTGTAAGCTGCTATTCTGTACTTCCTCAAAGTAAGGCAGCAGCCACATTATTCTTGGAATTTCTAGCATCTCTTTAATCCACAAACACCCAGTAAGCACATACTGCATTCATGCTACTGTCTTCCATGCTAGGAAGGCATACAATAGGGTGCAAAGAGCACAAAGAAGTAAGAAATTTGAATCCCACTTATAGAGAGCTCTGAGTGTAGTGGTGCAGGTAGACACATGAGCAATTAACACACTGATATTAATAGTCCATTTGCCAAATGTTTACCAAGTATGTGGCCATACAGAGGAATACTTACCAGATAAAGCTTTCCAGAGGCTACACTTGAGCTGGATTTTGAAGGATAAGTCACTATACTCAATTGTGTTAAAAGAATGTATATATTTTTTATTTTTATTGTGTGAGTTGAGATTATTTTTCTCTCTCATAGTCATTTACATTTCAAGTCCTGTGCAGTTCATATGCATGTTTTTAATAATGATATGTCTGTAATTTGTTAACCTGGATGAAGATGTGCTGTTACTGGCTAGGTATTGGCATCCTTAAGAATACACAGTATGTATTCTGCTGTCTAAGCTTACTTACTACCATTTCCCCACAAAAGACTTTTGTTTTTAAGATTGTGACCAGGCCTTTTTGCCCTGTGTTGTATGTTCTGAACATGGGGAAAACTGTCCTTTATTTCCCCTGAAAGCACTGTGCTTCAGAGTTGCAACCCACCAGAACACTATCAACTGCTGAGCTTGTATGGTCCCAGATTATCTCTACTGCTGTTCTTCTCTATCTTAAATGCTGATTACATTATGATTATTTTTCTCCTTAATTTTTTTCTTTTTTTGTGACCTTAACAAAATGATGTAGAAGTCATCAAGCAATTGACATATTCTATCACCTGTTTAGACGTTGTTATTTCTCATATATAAATTGCAGTTCCTGATACAGGTTGATATATATTCAATGACTATTAATTGGAAGAAGCTTATTTCATATATGTAAATAATTTTAAGTACATGTATAGTAAGTATGGATAACACAAAGGTTAACAGTCAAGGAAAGGAAAACAACATATTAATCAGTTTTACTTCTGTTTCTAATTTTACTTCTAGTGTTAAAACTCATCATAAGATACACTTTAACATCCCTATACAGAAATGGATAGAATGCTTATCTAGCTAGGAAATATGAAACTAAAATTTAAATGTATCTGTGAAGCTTATATGATGTAGATGTTTGATTGTGGAAAAAGCAGTAGCTTCACAAAAAAAATGTTGGACTTAAAAAGTAGAGAGAAGCTATGGTACATGCAGACAGCTACAGAATATAAAGAACTTTTGTGGAAGAAAATGAACAATGGACTTGCAACACAATAGGGAAAGACACAAGTTCTGTTTTCTGGTTTCTAGTTTTGATAAAATGTGTATCCTTGGGCAAATTATATACTTCTCTGGGAATACCTCCAGATTTATTGTAGAGTCCATTAGACTTAGAGCTGTTTAGTGTCAAAGACTTGACTTAATTTATCTTTGTATTCCCTGTGTGTATGTGAGAATGTTTTGCAAAGTACTCTACAAATATAAACACTGTTAAGTATGTATTGTCTAATCTTCCTGTATTAGTTCTTAAGGAGTAGTGATTTTAATTGATAGCAATATAAAGTTTCAGTTTCTTCATAGACATTGTTTGTTTCAGTTTGTTTCTTTTGTAAACAAAAACTTAAATGTAGGACATGCTAGCTGGTATAAAGCCAAGCATATACAGAGCTCAGTGTAATAATAATGGCTTGTCTTCAGAAACAAAGGATTGTATTACATTTTGTGAGTATTGGAGAGAGTAGGTAAAATATGCTTTTCCCACAGAAATATTGCTGTGAGTGGTGGCTTTGTTCTTAGGCTACTCTGCGGATTTCTGTTTAACTCATGTACCTTAAACTTATAGTGGTAAAGTGATAGGCCCCAATTTTAGACAGTTATAGGCCCCAGATAACATTTCTAATCACTGAACTTGTGGGAACCTCACTACACTTTCCAAGTAGGGGTTATAAGAACATATTTTGCTACTCATTCCTTCCTTTCTGCCACTCACAAGCAGTGGCATAGAGGGAGTGGAGTAGGGATCAGTCCTATAGGTTCCATAAATTTGCTTACTCTTTGTGGCTACAATAAAAGAAGATAATTATCTAGACTGGGAACTCAAAATCAGAAGGCAGAAAGTTATTCCTCTCTGGTGTCATGGTTGAAGTCTCCAAATTCAAGTTTACTGTTGTTCATTCAAAAGGATGGTTTGCAGCCATGAGCACCCATAGCACCCAGACTGGAACCTTTAAATGCCATTTCCCATCTAAAGAAATCAGGTTTTTTTAGAAGAAATGGCTGATTCCAGGTTTGATGCAGAAAAATTCTAAGTTGAAGTGAGACATCTTATTGTGCCAAAACCAGGAAGCTTACTAACCACTTCTGAGTTTATGTCAAAGGACACAGGAATCAACTTGAAAGGGCTACCACTGGTAACAGATGGGGTCATTAAAAAACAAACAAAAAAACCTTTATTTTGAAAATTTCAAACCTATGCAGAAGGAAGGAGAAGCTTATAAAAATCCCCAGGAACCTTTCATGTAGCTTTCACCAATTATCAACTCATGGCCAATCTTATTTCAGTCACAGCCTCACCTACGCTCTTTCTCCACCATTAAATTATTTTGAAATGAATACCCCAAAGCGTATCATTTAATCTGAGACTATTTCAAGATATAGCTCTAAAAGATAAGGACTATTTTAAAAAAATCATGTAATATTTCAAAGATGGACAAATTTGAACATCAAGAAGAAGAATTGTGGTGGGTTGAACAACATTAAGTATCTATTAATAATGGAAATTTTAAAAAAACGCTCATGACTTGCCTTTGGAGATTGTTAGGACACTAGCTAGGTCATCACTCTGAAAATTGTTAAAAGGAAAGAAATCAAGGATTTGTCCTGCCTTTCCTGTACATTGTATTTTGGAATAGTCAAACAGTTGATAAGGCAAAGCTCTTCTTTATAGAATGCCAGCAAATAAATATAGAAGGAATGCTCTAGAAAAGCATAATTCTTTAGCCCCTAATGAAATAGTGGATTTAGCCAGTGGTTATCATGGAATGCTAAAAACCTTCAAGTCAAAAGTTGATAATGAGATGTATAATGGATGGCTCAACGAATCACACCTGAAGTCATTAATGAAAATTAGTACCACCAAAAATGAGATATTTAAACATTATGTACCTACACATATGATAAAGTAAAAATGCACATATCAATACCCATGTAATATTCTTGCCAAAAACAAAGGAAGATGAAAAAGAAACTGAGGCTAAGTTTCCAGATATAGCTACCAATTTATAGGAAATGAGGACAGGATAACATGTTAAAGGGTATGAATGGCTTATAGGAGAGGGAAGGTTGAACTGAGTCCCTTGAAAGAGACCTGAGAAAAATATCTACCAAATACAACATTAACTTTGTTGGGATTCTGGTCGAAAGAAGCATACTAAAAAATCTGGGGAGAAATAGAGGAATATGAATATGGCCTGAGTAATATAAGATATTAAAGAACAATTATTAACTTGCTAGGTATGATAATGACATTTTGGTTATGTTTTTTAAAAAGTTGTTAAAAATACATAGTGAAGTACTTCAGGTGAATCAATAGGTTGCCTGGGATTTGCTTCAAAAACGTAATGATTCAAAGTGTGACCCCCCAAGATTCAGCAGTACTGACTTTACCTAAGAGCTTGTTAGAAATGCAGAAATTCAGACTCAGAAACACTATAGAACCAGAATCTACACTTTTACATTTTTATAAGTCCCTAAGTGATTTATATGCACATTAAGATTGGAGAAGCACAGCTTTAAAATGCTTGGGGTAGAGGAGAGTGTGGGCCGGGGATAAAAGAAACAAAATTGGCAAATACTGTAATTGTTGAAACTGGGTGATGGGTGCATGGGGGTATGATTGAGTATAAGTCAAGTATTCCTAAATCAGGGCCTGAAAGTCTGTGTGACTGTGCATATGTATTCAATCCAGTGATTTCTGGGTTTTTTTGTATTTTTTTTTATTGGTTTGAGAAGTTAGTAAGTGTTGAGATAAATATACCTTATTGCTTCCCTTTCTTCCTGTCCCAGTTTGTCAGGTTATTGGGTAATATTCAAAAACCCTGAATGCATATTTCTTGCAAAAGTGTTTCTTATCAAATCACATTGTTTCTTTAAAATTTGCTAAAGAGCCTTATTTTAAACTACCAATGCCAATTTATTGTCAATCTCTCTCCAGGCACGCTTAAAAAGGCCTCTTAAGAGCCTTGACGGTGCTCTCTATGATGATGATGATGATGATGATATTGAAAGAGCAAGCAAGTAAGTAATGGATTTTGGTGTCCTATTAAGTGGTATGGCTTAACAGCAGAAGTTTTTGGTAATAAAGGGTATTTTCAAGAGTACGCGCTCCTAGAGCTCAGATGTTGCCCTTTTACAGTGTTCTTCAGCAAAAGGACCTTGCAGTGCTCTGCAATGTTGTGGGGGATATCTTGGGACAGGAAACTAAGATGGACCTTAAATATCTTGTTCTTGGAAAGCAATAATGTCTACGGAGATACCTGGGATAGTGTTAAAGGGGCAATAGAAGCCCATCTAAATTAGGCTCTTACTCATTCTGAAGAAAGGAAGGTTAAATATCAGGAATGGTGATAATAGTCAATAGAAAGAAATGGAATTGAGGGTACAGGAGGCAAGTTTATGGTGATATCAGAAGATGAAAATTTAATAAAAAGTGTTAAAAATTAATTTTAATATAAGGGAAATATATGTTTAGCTTTTTGCAATTGATATATGACAATGACAAAATGAACATTCTTTTTCTTCATTAAATATATCTCTGTCTACATAAAGGAATGTGCATTCTCCTCTAAAATAAGTGAATAAATAGAGGAAAACCATATTAAATATAGAAAGTGAATTTAGGCTATAGCAAACTTTCCAAGTAGTTCAATCTAATATTCCTGAAGTTAGGGTCCCAAATTCCACAGAATTAAACTGTGAAAAGCCCTACTTCTACTTTCAGTTTCCTAAGGTACTGTAAACTTTTTACTTGTTCTTAATGCATGTATAAAATATTTCCATATTTGAATTGGTATGCATATCACTATAAAGAATTTGGTCATGAACCAATTATTGATTTTGTTAACTCATTAATGTAATGTAATTGGTGAGAGATTACTTACATGCAGTAAATATGGTTATTTATCTACTACTGTGTGTTTTATTTTTCTTCAGGTTATCTTCTGAAGATGGTGAAGAAGCTTCTGCTTATCTTTATGAGAGTGATGACTCTGTTGAAACAAGAGTGAAGACTCCTTACTCAGGTGAAATGGACTTACTAGGAGAGATTCTTGATACATTGAGCACACACAGCTCAGATCAGGGGAAGCTGGCAGCTGCAAAGAGCTTGGATTTCTTTAGATCAATGGATGACATTGATTATAAACCTACGGTTAGTAGATTTTTTTAACTTGTAAAATTAGAAGAAAATATTCTTGCCTTTGCTGTCATTCTGGATCTTATAATCTTTGTTGGTAGAAGCATTTAGCCTCTAAATAGGTAAGGGTCAAAACTTCAAAAATTTGATAAAATTTAATCACTAGAAATTATTTCTATTAATAAAATTCTAGTATTTTCCCTTTCATTTATCTAGTTCTGGTGGTTATTGTCATAATTATTTTGTCAAGCAATAATGTTTTCTTGCTGTCTAATTTTATACTTGTCTGTGGGGAATTTTTTAAATGTGAAATGTTTTCACTTTTTCCCTATATTTCCTGAGTTGTCAAAAAAATTCACTAAATGTATTCATTCAAATCATTTTTTCTTACCCAAAAATGAACATGATTTTATTTTTTAACATTGTTTTATGCAAATTCAACCGAATGCTATAAAAACAGCAGAGATAGAAGTATGAGTAATGACAATCCTGTTCTTATTGTAAGTGACTTCAGAACTTGGCATTAATTATATAATCTAGTTTGAATTTGATAGGTGACAGCTGCAAGGCAATGGAAACCAAAGTCCATTCTATTTCATCCCTGTTAATAGAGCCATTTGAAAGTGTGTAATATTAACTCTCAATGCTGTATTTTCTCTGAGAGGAACTTAACGCTATTAACATTTATTTCAAAATGAGAAAAAAAGTACTAAATTAATGCTTATTAAAAGTTTTCTGAATTTGTTGTTTCTTCTTTTTTCAGAATAAATCTAATGCTCCTAGTGAGAATAACCTGGCTTTCCTCTGCAGTGGTTCTGGTGACCAAGCAGAGTGGAATCTTGGACAAGATGATAGTGCCCTCCATGGCAAACACCTCCCTCCATCTCCCAGGAAGCGGGTTTCCTCTAGTGGTTTGACAGATTCTCTGTTTATCCTGAAAGAAGAAAACAGTGACAAGCACCTCAGTGCTGACAATGTGAGTGACCCTGTTTCAGGATTGGATTTCCAACTCACTTCCCCTGAAGTTTCCCAGACTGATAAAGGAAAAACAGAAAACAGGGAAACACTAACCCAGATTTCAGATGATCTGCTTATACCTGATCTTGGGCGGCATTCATCGACTTTTGTTCCTTGGGAGAAAGAAGGGAAAGAAGCCAAAGAGACTTCAGAAGATACTGGACTGCTCCATGAAGTAGTATCATTATGTCATATGACATCTGACTTCCAACAAAGCTTGAACATTTCAGACAAAAACACAAATGGAAACCAAGCTTAAATCTTGCATCCAAGCTTCTATGGAGACATTTTGAGATTCAATGCAATCTGCATCATAAACAGAATTATTTGTAGGAATGGCAACTCTTTCTATTTAATTTTTTTTTTTTTTTTTGCATTTGGAACACTTTCCTCACTTGTTCATTTTGAGGATATATGAAATGCATTGATTTTTAAATATAAAGCGAATTCTACTGTGCTTTTAAATCAGGTACTAGTGTGTATGTATGTTAAAAGTATGTATTGAACGTAAGATTTCCCAGTGTTTGGTGCTTAATGCCATTCATTTTATTTAAACTAAGTATGCATATATAACCCATGCACATAACCAGTAGCTACTATACTAATCTGGTTGAGCATGAACTGATCAAGATATCAAAACTTATCAAAACTAGCCTGAAACTGATGAAACTGTTAACCCACTAATTGCCTTAATCTTAAAGCTGTATTAAGCATACTTAAATAATGTATGAAAGTATGTGTAAAGTTTGAAAGATAAGTTATTAGTGTTCTGCAGAGCAATAATGCCTTTTTCTGTTCATCAAATCAAGGTCAAAATTCATCTTTTCAAGATTAAAAAGCTCTTATGGAAATACTTAATTTGCTTACAAAAGCACTGTAGCTGTGTTTTCCAATAAGTATAAAAGTATACATTTACCTTTCATTCAGTGAAATATAGGAAGTACTGAATTTCAATGTGAAGTTAATGACTTCTGTTTACAAATGAGACACTCTAACAAGTTCTCACAGTCTCTCTGTATGCCTTTGCTATTTAGGGGCCCACCCCAAGAAAGCCAAATACAACATAAACTGTCCTGACCAAAAAAAAAAACAAAAAACCTTTTTTAACTAATAATTCTCTATCAAAATGCTTCATATCATCATCCTAAATTTAGTTTTTAAAATAATTGACTTGGTATTTTAGAAGTTTTAGATTTACAGAAAAATTGCAAAGATAGTACAGAGAGTTCCCATCTACCCCTGTTATTAACATCTTACGTTACTATGGTACATTTGCCCCAATTAATGAACCAATATTGATAGTCCATACTTTATTCAAATTTTCTTAGTTTTCTCCTAATATCTATTTTCCACATCAAGATCCTATTCAGAATTCCACATTATATTGAGTTGGAATGTCTCCTTAGGCTCCTCTTGCCTGTGACAGTTTCTTAGACTTTGCTTATTTTTGATAACATTGACAGCTTTGAAGAGTACTGTCAGATAAATTGTAGCTTGCTCCTCTCTTGGAGTTTATTGGATTTTTTTTTCATGATTAGACTGGGATTATGGGTTTTGAGGAGATGATCACAGAAGTAAAGTGCCATTTTCATCAGGTCATATCAAGGATATGTACTGTCAACATGATGTGTGAATGCTGACTCGGAGCTTGATAACCTGGCTGAGGTGGTAGCGTTTGTCACTCTAAAGTTCTTCCTGCCCTTTCCATGCTGTCGTTTTTGAAGGAAGTCACTACATGCAGGAGTGAGGAGTCATAATTCCCCTTCTTTAGGGCAGAGAAGTATCTACATAAATTATTGGGAATTCTGTATAGAAAATTTGTTTCTTCTTTCTCAGATTCACTGTTGAGCTTTGGAATTCGTCTGAGAAGGAATCATGTACTGATGACTTCATGATAGACTGGATTAACAGGTAGAATCAGGGAAAAAAGCAGTGACAGTATGGTTAAATTGTTATTAGCATTTTCAGTATATCCACTGTATACCTGATTTTTTTACATTTCTTTTTAGAAAATATGTTCAAGAAATCATTACAACATTACAAAAACAAAATACTTTCAAGAAACCATTAAAGAACCCCAATAAGACTATATTCTAAATATTTATTGAAAGAATATAATTTCAGTTAAAATCCAAGAAGAGGGTTTGAAATAATTTAAAGAAAATGACCAAGTTTCTTTAAAACCTATGTTTCAAAATCTAAATGGATATGTGTTATTTGGGACACTTATTCATTATGAATAAGAAGACAAGTCTTGTTTCCCTTATAAATATGGACTGTATACATTAAGGAAAACAATGTTTAATCCTTATTTTTTAATACAGAAGGCTCAAGGTTCTTGTCAAATGTTGCCTTTATAAGCTTATTACAAAATTATAACTTACTTTACTGAGGTTTATAATGGAAGAAGTCCATATAGCAAAAGAGCTGTTTTAAATCAAGGAAAGAAGGTCACTCTGGTTGTTAATCTGCTTGGCAAATATTCCTTCATAATTTGTGAAAAGAATGCAAATCAGCCTTTTCATATGGATTTTGAAATGAGGTACAGTTTCTTGTTTTGTTTTTTCAGAACTCAGTCTGAAGAGTAAGTGTAGCATAGGTCAAACTTGGTTTTTAGTCCATTTGCTTAATCGACATCATGGCTTCAGAAATCCAAATTTTGTGCTACTTTTCAGCCACCTTTCAAGGTGTTTGGTTATAATACTGTGTTGTTTTGAGGATATTTAACCACTCATAAATAATTGTCTCAAGGTATTTAAAAGTGATTCGTGCCTTATTTTGATGCAAAATTAGTGGTTTTATTCTGTTTTAAAAGCAAAAGCAGAAAAAAAAAATTCTGCATGTTATTCTTAAAATTATCCAGAATAATACTACCAAATATTTGTATTTCAAACCAGTTCAAAGTCTGCTCTTAAACTTAGACTTCCTAGTATTATGGTGGATACAGTGAGAATGAAGTTAAATTGGGGTGAGTTCCAAAATAAAGGAAAGTGTTATCTTATATTCTACAGTGCCCATATTTTCTATAGTAACTAAACCAAATATTTGTAAGCTCCTCTGCTTTTTGAAATTATTTTTCAAAGAAGCAACACCTGTTATATAACAGAATTGTATAAACTAAAAAGACTTCTGGCGTTAGTACATAGTCTTTATCTGGCCTGTAATAGAGTCATGGTTCTTTCTGAATCCCACTCTCACTTTTTTCTTTTTACCCTTACATATTGCATCCGTGATATTTCAGGGGTATAGAGAAATAGTATTGGAATTTAGGAGCTGTTTTTTTAAGTGAAAATATTACTAAGTGGTATATTTTGATGATTATCTACTTTAGCATGTCTTAGAAAAGCAGCAAAATATAGCATGATTGTTTTTTCAGTTAATTAAAATTCATTAATAACATGGTCATTTAAAAACTATTCATTGCTTTTTGTACCAGTCATATGCAGGGTACAGTAACTGAGGATGTGGGGAATAAAATAACTGACATAGCCCCTGCTCTGAAGGAATAAATTAAAAGGAAAAGGAATTGCAAATTTGTATTAAAATAATGATAATAATGTGCTTTGCCTGGAAGTTATTAGCTGAGATTCTAACATACACATACAAAGTATTTAAAAAACAAAAACAAAAACAAAAAAAAAAACTAGCTGCTTAATTTAAAGCATGCTCTAAGTATGAAACATAGTATCATTTCTAATTTCATTAACTTTCTCAATTATTATGCTAAGTATATTATGCTGCTAAGATACCCACATTTAAAGGGCAGATTCAGAGACTCCTTTAGAAACTGAGTGTCTTTGTTTATCTTATTATCAGATAACCAGGCAGCACAGGGCTCTCTATAGTGGAATGATGCTCCTTTTCAATACTTAGAGCCACTGTACTCAGTTTAGGAGTAACTGAAGGTGTGGATGCATGTTAATGGGAATCCAATTTTTACTATTTTTATATTAATAACAGCATTCTGTAGAAAAAGTCCCTCCCTTCTAAATAAAAACTGTGTGTGACTGCTGTTACTAGTGCTGTTCTATGCGAATATCCTAATAATAGGATTCAGGAATTCTAATGAATTGTTTCTTAATTAAGGTGAAGAAGTAGACTCCTGATCAAGAGGAGAACACTGTGAAATGTCTCATAATCAATAGACCTTCATTCTCTGGTAGAAAATGTGGATTTTCAGGAAAAGATTGATTATTTTCATGAATAAATTTTCTTATACGAATTCCATTTTGTTTGGCATAAAAGACCCTGAATCTTAAGATATTTGTAAATCAGAATATTTAAGAATGTGAAATGAATCCTCAAATCTAGTTTCCTCCAAAGCACTTCTTAATGTAGGAAATAGTTTTTGCAAACCCTATGTCAGTACTAATGTCTTTCCTGAGTCAAGCCCAGTAATATTGTCAGTGAATGTTTCTTAAACCTTATTTAAGAAGAGGCAGAGTGGTTTTGAGCAAGCCAGTTAACATGATTTGATGAAGAAATAAGGAATTATGTACATTTAGACAGAAGAATATTTTATTTTGAAAATAACAGGATTTTGTGCAATAATTTTTCTTGCATAATTTAGTTCATATAAATATGTACATCTGTTTTTCTGGCAGATGCCTTAAGGTCATGTTTTTTGGTATTTGAGTAAATCTGTATGTAGCGATGTTCTCATTGATTTTAGAAAAAATATATTCTTTATATTGTTGCCAGGAGAAATGTTTTTGTTTATTTAAAATTATTATGGATATTATGTTATTGTATCATAACTAACTGCCTCAGCAACAATAAATATGCAATAAGAAAATCCTGTACCTTAGATTAGATTGACAATACTGTTACTTTAAAAGAAATATATACGGTACAAATTGCTGATTCTACGTGTGTACATTTAACAGATACTCAGTTCTGTACCACCTAAATCAAAATGGCATTTGTATGCTGATGACCACATATGTGGATTGTAGTATCCTTTGTGATGCATCTTTGATAAGATTTATAAAGGGCATTGCCAATACTTTTTGACTGTGTAAATTAAGTTAATTTTTTGTATGATGTACAGTTTGTTTAACCTTAGAGCTTCTATAGATTTCTACTTTTATTATACTTGAATGAGGCAGAAAAGCACTGTGGAAAATCTGTAGCTCTGGATGCAACATGCAAACATACCAAAAAATAATAATAATAAAGCAAGGTACTGAAGAGCAATGTTAACAGAATGCTTTATATCCAGAATGCTATGTTTTTTTCAAGCCACATTTTAGTTGAATGGAGTAAAGTTATACAATCTTTTATTTTAAAATGTTGGAAAGTCACAAATGATTACCTCTTTGATATGATGAACCTATAAATCTATTCATCTTTGTTATTTCATTTCTCAAATGTGAGCCTTGTTGAGGTCCATTATCAAATCTAGGCTTTGGTTGATTATATGATGTTTGGGACAAGGCAGAATTTAAAAACTGTGCATGTTTAGTGCATCACATGTCAAGTCACCATCCTTCCGACAGTGTAACTTCCATAAGGTTATTTTGAGAACTATTTAATAATTATATTGAAAAACTGGATTTCTTGAGTCTGTTATAGTTTGGTACTTATAGCAGTGCCTAAAACAGCAACAAATATGAACTGCATGAGTCCTACAACTTAAAAAGTCAGAGGAGGGGTTGAAAATGGAACTTTTTCAAAGTTTATTTCTCTTGCGTTTGATGAAGAACTATTTAAAGGGACTGAAAACCCTGAGCTTTTTCCTTGTCTTGGTAGCAGATATCTGTAAAAACCTACCCAGAATTGTGATTTACTTCATTGTTCTTGCATCCTTGAGGCTACAGTATAAATCATCTCCAGACTTGACTACTATTGGGAAGATGTGTATAAAAGCACCACTTTGGGAATTTTTAAAAAATATGCAAAAATAAATATTGAATTAAATCTCCATTACCATAAAGCACCCAACAATGCAGTTCTAAAATAAAATTGGTCACAATTAAACTTAGCATGGTGATGACTCTTCTTTTATAATTGCCCAGTTATCCCCCAATAGTGTTCTAGCTAGACTGCTGTGAGAACCCTAATACCTGTATCTCCAAGCTTTGCAACTGCTGCAGTGTAAATTTAAGCCTACATCTTTCTGACAGGCCTACCTGAGAGGTATACTTTGTTTATTCTTATGTTTTGTCAATGGATTTTATTAGGTTCTAAAGTCATAGGAGAATTGTTAAGTAGTTATAATGTCACTAGGAATATAAGAGTTGTACTGTCCAAGTCAAACAACTGTGTTTATTGACCCCCACTTAAGGTTTAAGGACAGATGAAATGTAGTCATGTATAAATGAACAATGCTTCAGGGGCCAGAAAGATGAGCTTCTCATCCAAGAGCTCTGATGGTTTCACCTAAAGCAAAGCTCAAATTCCTATTGAAATAAGCACAACGTTTCCCTTTGGGTGCAGAATATCTGGGAATAACATGCTAAACCTTTCTTATTTATATAGAAGAAGCAAAAGCCTGACAATAAGAAAAGAAATATTATCCCTGCAAGCCAAGGGTTCGGCTATTTTTTGTTGATTTTGATTATGAAAACTTTGCCTGCTACCATCACAGGGATTATTAGTATCATTACCTTCAGTGTCTCTGTATGAGAGGCCTGGTCACATCTTCATTTTATAGATGCAGAAAAAAAATCTCAGCTTGTGTTTACATATAAATAAAATACCCTACTTAGAGTATTATTATAGTAGTGGGTCTGGGAATTTCCTAGAAGTAAAAATGAGTTATTACATGTGCATACAATTTTGTACATATGTGGAAAATAGTGCATCAATAATACAAAAATAAGATTCTGTTGTGGAAGGTTCCAGATGAATAAGAATTATTTCTCTAAAATAAGTGTCTTCTTTGAATTATTCAATATTTATTGAAAAACTTCTATGTATGTAGCAGCTGCAATATAGTTTGAAGGACAGAAAATATTTCCAAGTATCTAATTTACTTTGAATTCATGGTGGTTTGCTGTGTACAACTGCTTTAGTTTGGATTTGTGTCCCTGCCCAAGTCTCATGTCTAATTGTAATCCTCAGTGTTGGAGGAGAGGCCTGGTGGGAAGTGATTGGATCATGGGGTCGGATTTCCCCCTTGCTGTTCTTGTGATGTTGAGAGAGTTCTCATGAGATTTGGTTGTTTAAAAGTATATAGCACCTCCCACTTCTCTCTTCCTCCTTCTGGTCATGTAAGACGTGCCTACTTCCCCTTGCCATCTGTCATTATTGTAGGTTTCCTAAGGCCTCCCCCAGCCATGCTTCCTGTACAGCCTGTAGAACTGTGAGTCAGTTAACCTCTTTTCTTTATAAATCACCCAGTCTCAGGTAGTTCTTCAAAGCAATGCAAGAACAGTCTAATACAACAACCACGAAATATAACTATAGAATCTTAGACTTTTATCTCATCCACAGGCTCCCAAACCTAGTCTTTCATTAGATTCACCAGGAGAGGTTTTTCTTTTTTTAAAAACAAACAAACAAACAAACAAAAAACGAGATAGAAAAAGGATAAATTATATCCTTAATGTCCCATAGCAGCAAAAGGCCAAGCTGGGATTTGAACCCCACAGCTGGGCTTCAGCCCCCTTGCTATTAGACAGAAGTACAGGGCCGAAATCAAATGGCGTGACTATCATGAATTCCCTACACAACTTTCTTTTCTATTTCAACTTTCTCCTATAAGTATTGGGCAATCCTTTTTTGACAAAATATTCTATGCAAGTTTCTTATTTGTTTGTTTTTTCTTTATCTTCAGTACAGAATTCCCTAAATCTTTTTGGGAGATTGCATTAATGTTTAGTCCCTCCCTCCCTCCATCCCTCCCTCCTTCTTTCTTTTCTTCCTTCCTTCCTTCCTTTTCTTACTTCTTTCTTCCTTCCTTCCTCTTTCTCTTTTCCTTCTCTACACTTTCCAGCATAGTCTATAATCTCATCTCAAATAATCTGTCTTATATATACCTATTCTCTGTAGCATCTATCTCCTCTTTCTTTCTCTTTCTGTTAATTGTATTTGTGCTTATTAGTTGGTGGAGTGGGGAGTTCTACCTGGATTATTGTATAACTATATTGATAACTATAGGAGCATGCTTGAGGACATACAAAGGCATAAGTTGTGAATTTTTTCATATGAAGCCATTATTGACTTTTAAAGCTGCTGAGAACATCTAAAGATCTCTTGCAGAATATCCACAGATGTCATCTACAAAGTTGTTTTTCTCATGTTCAAGAACAGCACTTAAGACAAACTACTTATTCTTCAGTTTTGTTATTTTATAATCAACCTACTTTAAATATGGAGTGTATTTCAGATTTATGATGTTTTTTAGTAACACTATTTAAACATTAATTTAAAATAATGTATTTAAAATATACAAATTACTTTTGGTAACTCCAGTTCTAATTTAGGGACTGATTTTAAGATATCTATCTATCTATTTATCTATCTATCAACTATTTCAAGATATATATCCATTAGATATCTATCTTATGAATATGTACATATATATCATGAATATATATCTAGATGTATAATATATATTTAGATATAAATAGCACACATATAAATGTATATAATATATATAATATTCATTTAATATTTCATTCTGTTTTCTCCAAAATCTAATACTTAAAATATATTTTTGAAAAAGAGCTAAGTTTTCTTAGATCTGATAAATGTCCAAATTGTATACAACCCATTAGGCAAAAATCCCAACTTGTGAAACACATGTTAGGGAGAAATGCTGTGCTTTACCTTATACCTGTATACATATATATACACCTATATATGTATACACCTATATACATATATATACACCTATATATGTATACACCTATATACATATATATACACCTATAT
>NW_012099566.1:195121-198674 GCF_000951045.1 Mandrillus leucophaeus
ATATATGTATACACCTATATACATATATATACACCTATATATGTATACACCTATATACATATATATACACCTATATATGTATACACCTATATACACCTTGTTGACAAACTGTTAGAAAATCATTTGAATTTCTAAGAAAATTAGAATTGATAAGGCTTGAAACTGGTATATTTTAAAAACTTTCTACTAGAAAAATGTAACCAATATTTCTTATCAAATAATTATAGATAAGACATGGGTGCTCATACACATATTTTGGGCAAAGGATAATTTTGTATAAAAATAAGGGAATACCTTTCTTAGGGATTGTTGTGGGGTCTCAAAATTAATTCTTAACATGAAATTATAAGGTGAACTAAAAGTCCTTGGGTGTTTTGATTTCAAGATTTTTACAGGATTATGAAGTTGCTTTCCTGACACCTACAACTATTGTTTTATGTGAAGATTCTTTTCCTTTCAAGGTGCATCTTTCATATGTTTTCAAATTAGCTTTATTAAAATGTAATTTACATCCATCACAATTCACCCATTTCAAAACTATAATTCAGTGAATTTTGACAATTACATAGTCAAGCAACCACCACCACACCAAGACTGAGAACAGTTCCTCACCCTAAAAAGTTGTTTTGTGCTCTTTCGCACCTTCCCCTCCTCTCAGTCCTAATCCCTGGCCATCACTGATATGCTTTTACTATTGTTTTGCCTTTTCAAGAATTTTGCATCAATGAATTTTTTCACTTCACATAGTGGTATTGTCAATCCTTTTAATTTCAGCCATTCTGGTTTGTGTGTAATGGTATCTCATTTTGGTTTTAATTTTTATTTGTCTTATGACCGAAGATCATGAGAGTCTTTTCATGTGCTTATTGGCAATTCATAGATCTTCTTTGGAGAATACTATATTCAGTTATTTTGTGCATTTTGTATTGAGTTGTTTCTCTTATTACTGACTTGTAAAAATTTGGCTTTAAAAAAATATATTGTGGATAAAAGTCCCTGATACATGTTTTACAAACCTTTTCTCCAGTTCATGGCTTGCCTTTTCATTTTCCTGATAGTGTCTTTACAAAAAAGTCTTTGAGAATGTCTATCAGTTTTATTTTTCATCATTTATGCTTTTTGTTTTCTAAACAATTGTTACCTAACCAGAATGTCACTTGGCTTTTGAATGTTAATGTAACCTTGTACTCCTAGGATCAATTCAACTTAATCATAGTGTATTATTTTAAAAAATCTATTGCTGGATTCAATTTTCTGATACCTTGCTAAGAATTTTGGTGTCTACATTTATGAGAAATATTGCTGTGTAGTTTTCTTTAGTGCCTTTACAATTTTAGTATCGGAGCTAACCTAGATCTCATAGAATGAGTTGGGAAATTTTTCTCCCCTTTTAGTTTCTGAACTATTTTGTGTAGAATTAGTATTATTTTCTCATTAAGTGTTTGGTTTAGCTCAACAGTGAGGCCATCTGGGCATGGAGTTTTCTTTAAGGGAAAGTTTTAAGCTATGAATTCAATTACTTAGCAGATATAGGACTCTTCCGCCCATCTCTTCATTTTCAGGTGAGCTTTGATAATTTATATCTATCAAGAAATTTGTTTAAGTTTTAAAATTTACTTGCATTAAGTTGTTCAAAATATGATTTTACTATTCTTTTAATATCTATTGGGTCTGCAACTATATTCCATCTTTTATTTCTGATATTAATAATTTGTGTCTAGCTTTGGGTTTCATTGGTTTTCTCAATTTTAAATCAGTTTCTATATCACTTCTTTATATTCTTATCATTTTGTTTTATTGAGGAAAAATTTGCTTAGCATATAAACCTAACCATGTTAGAGTATGCAATTGAGTAGTATTTAGTACATTGGTGTTGTGTAAGCATCACCTTTATTTAGTTTCGAAATATTTTCATCACCCCAAAAGGAAACTATTCATTAAGTTGTCACTTTCACTGCCTCTCCTAGAGCCTTATCATTTTTATTTCCTTGCTTCTGCTTATTTTAGGTTTAATCTTTTCTTTTTCTTTTGTCTTAAGGAGATACTGATATTTAATCTTTCTTCTTCTGCCAGATCAAAATACATATGTTCTTTTAAAATTTCTCCTTTGACTTATGGGTTATTTGGAAGTGTGTTGTTACTTTCCTATCATTTGGAGATTTTTTCAAATGCCTTTGTGTTATTGATTTCTAATTTAATTAGATTAACATAATATGTTAATTAGAGAACATATTATGCATGATTTAAATCATTTTAAATGTATTAAGGCTTGTTTTATGATGCATATTTTGTGTGCATTTGAAAAAAGTGTATATATTCTTTTGTGTTCTGTAAATAATGACATCCATTTGACTGATAATGTTGTTACAGTCATTTATATCATTTTTAATTTTTTTTGTTTACATGTTCTATCAGTTGAGAGCAGTATTGAAATTTCTAACTAGAATTGTAAAATTTTCTTTTCTCCTTTGAGCTGTATCAGTTTTTGCTTTATAAAGCTTGAAGTTCTTTTATTAAGCCTGTTCAAACTTTTGATTTTACCCTTATTGATAAACTGCCTTGTTTATCACTATGAAATTTTCCTCTTGATCAAAGGTAATATTCCTTGTTTTAAAAATATTTCTTTCCAATGTAATTATAGCCAATACCGCTCTTACTTTGTTTGTGTTTGCATGGCATACAATTGCCCTTTTACATTCAAGCAATCTGTGTCATTATATTTAAAGAAGGTTTTTTGTATACAGAATTTCACTGAGTTTTCCATTTTTGTCCAACCTGATGATCTCTGCCTTTCAATTGCATTGTTTAGGTCTTTCACATTTTATATAATCACTGATATGCATTGGAATAAATTCACCATACTTCTGTTTGCTTTGTATTTGTCCCATTTATTATTTATTTATTTTTTCCTATTTTCTTCCTCTTTTTGATTAATTGAATGATTCTCATGATTACACTTTGTCATCACTATGGCTTACATTATATCGCTCTTTAAAATTTTATTTCGTGTTTTCTCTTAGGTTTAAAATACATACCATAAACTTATCATGAATTACCTTTAAAAATATAGCACTTCATATATGGTGTAAAAACCTGATAGTTCTCCGCTATGTCCTTGGTATTTCTGTCGTATATATATCTAAATATCTTGTAAATTGTATAATACATTATTATTTTTTGAAAATTGTTTGAAACTGTTACCTTTAAAGATATCAATAAGTGAAAAGAGTGTCTTTCATATTTACCCACACAATTACCATTTGTGGCACTCTGCACTCCTTTCTGTAGATGTGTATTTGCATATGCGTCGTTTCTCTTTATACCTGAAGAACATCCTTTACTGTCTCTTGTAGTGCAAATTTGCTGGCAATAAATTCTCTCCATTTCTGTTATTTTGAAAAATTAATTTTTGCATGTTTTTACAGGTTAATGGTTTTTTTCTTTCAGTGCTTTAATATGGTCATTCTACAGTCTTCTGGCCTGCATAGACTGACAAGAAATCTGCTGTAATTCATACGTTTGTTCCTTAAAGTGTCTTTTTTTTTTTTTTTTT
>NW_012099566.1:198724-206036 GCF_000951045.1 Mandrillus leucophaeus
TCTTTCAGTGCTTTAATATGGTCATTCTACAGTCTTCTGGCCTGCATAGACTGACAAGAAATCTGCTGTAATTCATACGTTTGTTCCTTAAAGTGTCTTTTTTTTTTTTTTTTTGAGACGGAGTCTCGCTCTGTCGCCCAGGCTGGAGTGCAGTGGCGCGATCTCGACTCACTGCAAGCTCCGCCTCCCAGGTTCACGCCATTCTCCTGCCTCAGCCTCCAGTGTAGCTGGGACTGCAGGCGCCCGCCACCACGCCCGGCTAAATTTTTCTATTTTTAGTAGAGACGGGATTTCACCGTGTTAGCCAGGATGGTCTCGATCTCGTGACCTCGTGATCTGCCCGTCTCGGCCTCCCAAAGTGCTGGGATTACAGGCGTGAGCCACCGCGCCCGGCCTAAATAGTGTCTTTTATCTTTGGCTGCTTTTCGGTTTCTCATGACCATTGATTTACCATATCCAGTATATTTTTAAATTTCAGATGTTATACTTTTCCTCCTGAAATTCGATCTCTGTGTGTGTGTGTGTGTGTGTGTGTGTGTGTGTTCAATGTATTTTCTCATTATATCATCTTCAAAGATTTCTAATAGCTGTTTTATGGTCCTTGTCTGCAAACTGTATCATCTCTGTTATTTCTGGGCCTGTTTCTATTGATTTTTAAAATTTGGCTATGGGGTGTATTATCCTGCTTTTTTGAACGTCTAGTTAGTTTTGATGGGATGCCAAATATTCTTGGATGCCAGATTTCATTGTATTGCTTTAAATAGTCTTGACATTTTGTTCTGGGATGCAGTTAAATTCCTTACAAATGAGATTTACCTTTTAAAAGCTTGCTTTAAACTTTATTACTATGGGTCCAGAATGGCCTTTATTGTGAAGCTAGTTTAGGCCTTTGACTGAGTCAGTATCTACTGGAAAACTCTTCTCTGTACACCCATGTTAGGAGGTCTTTCCCCTCAGATGAAAAACTAAACTATTCCCAACTATCTGACATCTGGGAATTGTTTTGTTTATGCTTTTCACATAAGTCGTTATGACCTGCAGTAGTTTCTTCACACATATTTGTGGATCTAAGGCAAAGAGACAATGGGACGTCTCTGTAGATATCTGTAACGATCCTCTACTTCTCTGCTACACACATTCTAGCTGCCATGGCCTCTTCAAATACAATCTCTGTCTCTTCAGCTCAGTGAGAACACCAGGCTTTGAAAGGGTCCCCCTCACATTGTTGCAGCCTGATAACTGCTGCCTCTAGGCAGTAAGTCCATGCAATTGTAGAGCTTACTTTACTCATTTCTCTTTTCTCATGGATCAAAGTCCTTGCTTTCTGTTGTCTTACGTCTGAAACCAATGTTTCATATATTCTGTCTGAATTTCTTGTTGTTTATAGTGGTAGGGCAATCAGCATGGCAATTTTTTTTTTTTTTTTTTTTGAGATGGAGTCTCGCTCTTGTCACCCAGGCTGGAGTGCAATGGCGTGATCTCAGCTCACTGCAACCTCCGCCTCCCAGGTTCAAGCAATTCTCCTGCCTCAGCCTCCAGAGTAGCTGGGATTACAGGCGCCTGCCACCATGTCAGGCTAATTTTTGCCTTTTTAGTAGAGACAGGGTCTCACCATGTAGGCCAAGGTGGTCTCGAACTCCTGATTGCAGGTGATCTACCTGCCTCAGCCTCCCAAAGTTCTAGGATTACAGGCGTGAGCCACCACACCCAGCCTGCAATTAGTCTTTTGTGAGTGGGATCTGACATAGTTTGGATGTTTGTCCCCTCAAAATCTTATGTTGAAATGTGACTCCAATGTTGGAGGTGGGGCCTGGTGGGAGGTGATCAGGTCATGAGGGCACGTCCCTTATGAGCAGCTTGGTGCCCTCTCCATGGTAATGAGTGAGTTATCTTCTGTGAGTTCATGTAAGATGTAGTTGTTTAAAAGATCCTGGGACTTCCTCCCCTCTTCCTCTCTTGCTCCTTCTTTGCTTTCCATTATGATTGAAAACTTCGTGAGGCCCTCCCCAGAAGCAGATGCTGGTGCCATGCTTCCTGTACAGCTTGCAGAGCCATGAACCAAATAAATCCCTTTTCTTTATAAATTACTCAGCCTCAGGTATTTCTTTATAGTAGTGCCAAATGAACTAATGCAGTATCAGAAATCTCTCTCATTTTAAAAAGAAGGGTTAATTCTTCAATTTTCTGGCAAAAATGTATTCCTTAAGTTCATCATTGACATATAGTATAGTTATAAACATTCCATTTCCATGTAACTTTAGGAAGGCTAATGCACATGTCAACATTTTTGCTTACTGACCTTCTTTTATCTCACTCCATACAGATTCCATACAAAGTATAGTCTTAAAGTCACCAAGAAATCATGCCTTTTTTTTTTTTTTTTTTTTTTGTAGCATGGAAGAATCTAATGACTTTCAACATCAGGGCAAGAGTGTTAGATAAAATATACCAAAAATATTTAAAGTATTTGCTATGTCTCCCAAAACGAGTAATTGAGGCTTCAAAACTAACAAAACAAAGCCAAATCGGTAAGTCAATGAGGTGGCAGGTGGTAAGTATGGGTATAGTTCCTGTGAGTTAATATCAAATTAATATCCTCAGGGATTCGGCAGATACAGCATTTGGTCCTCAAGAGGTATGAAGGAGAAATTAAGACCTCTGTGTCAAGACCCTTGATGGAACGCCTAGTCTATTAAGGTGGGACTAGAAGTATTCCAATCTCTGACCCAGAAAACTAACAAAGGAACTTTTTGTCTGCCTAGGGATCTGGATGGAAAAATAAACCTAGAAACAAACCAACAAACAAAATTTCTGTATACAAAAATCAAACTTCAGTATTTGCTTCATGTGGGTTTGTAGTAGATTATAGAGTACATAAATTCTGTTTATTATGCACACATCATAGCACTCCCAAACTAATAAATTACAATAAAACGTAGTCCACAACAAGTGGCAACTCTGAAACCCCCTATAGAAGTAAAGAAAAGTCACTCTGTAGGTGTGCTTTAAAATTCAGAGCACATTGGACCACCATAGCAAACAGCTCCCACGAAAGATGATTTTTATAAATAAATCAAGTGATAAAATGTTGTTCCTTGAAAACTAGAAAAATAAAGCAACTTGGATTGACTATACAATAAACAAAAAATTGAAGAAAAATATTGTCATTATTTAGACAAGATGGAATTCAAAAAGGCAGTGTAGATAAGCAAGTAGTTTTCTTAATATGCCAAGTTGAATGAAGCTACAACTCCAGATAATTATAACTTCACTTTTTCCCTGTAGTCTTAGTACAGATTCCATACCCTCTTGGTATAGTTTCTATTGTGACAGTTACTCTAAGGTTTTGTGACTGTTTACCTATTTGCCCTTTCCCTAAACCCTGCTTCACAGGTGCTCAAATATTTTATTTGTGTCTGTTGCTCCTAGATGCTCTGGTAGGAATCAGAGGAAAAAATTAAGTGAATAACTGATTTTCATGTACATGAATTAATCTGATATCCACGTTGACCTTGATGGCCAGTCTCTTATGACTCTATTATGACTTATTCACTTAAAAGCACAAATTTTGTTTTGTTCATCTTTGAATCTCCAGCTCTTAATATGACATCAGGTTCATAGCAGACACTCAATAGCTTGGTGTTGAAATTGCATAGAATACCACTAGTTCAAGATGGCAGAACTTTGGAAGGATCTGTTTACTCTCCATGAATATGATAAATAAATTATCCATCCTTTGTAAATGGCTTACTATACATCACATCAGAAATGCAAAACCAAAGCCAAAAGGAATACTGTTGAGTTCAATAATAGCAAAATTAAAAGTCTCAATTAAAACTAACTCTGAAGTAATGCTGAAAGTGTGAAAGAAACACAAGCAAGTAATCAGGAACTTCTTTCTGAAGCTCCAAATCCTGGAGGAAGTTAATTTTCTAGTCATTTGTGCATGAATTATGGGTAAAGGTTCTCAAATTAAATTATAGGGAAGTATTATATGCACTTATAAGAGCTACCCAAACCAAAGGATCAAAATTGTCTGGCTTCTGATTCATTGGAAGAGTAATTTCAATGTGAAACTTTTTATCCAATCAGAATCTCTTTCTTTACATAATGTTGTCAGTGAATAAAGTGCAGTGTTAACAGTAAAGATCATTACGTATTTTAAAGTTCAAAGTGAATAGTATATACAAGCAACTAACATTTAGTTTGTTCTACATATTTATTTAATTATTTTAAAAATGTTAATCTGGCAGGAAAGAATTTAGAGGTCATTTGAAACTAGATCTATTTAAATTATTTAACAGAATCCTGGCCAAATTTGACCCAGGGCATATTATAAGGCAGATCATGATATTATCTTGCTATGCTGGATACTCTGAATACCATAATGAGCAATGTTGGAATTTCAGCCTAATTAGTGGCATCTTGTTTTGTAATTTATCTTGGGTGGCCTTCCTTACAGGGTGATTTTTTTTTTTTAACTTTCTCATCCTGTCACATTTTAGATGTCACCGGTATTTATTTAATTATCTTCTCCTTCCCTCTCTTTTCAATCCATTATTGCCTCCCTCCACAACAGAACATGTCTTTTAGAGTTCTGCTGCTCTTTTGACCTGGACAGTAACAAAAAATATCTTTCAAGATAATCAACTTCTTTCAGAAATTTCTATGTCCTCTGTTTCGCGTAGTCTTCTCTGCCACCGCCATTTTTTTTTCTCCCAGGTTAAGATTTTAGATGATATGTTTGATTTCAATTAATTGTATTGTTCTTGGCACCAAATGCAAGATATTTTGTGATTTTTAAAAATCATTCTAATATCTTTTAGATTGGCAAAACACATGGAAATGAGTGAACTGAATAATTCTGCTGCTTAGAAGAAACGTGAAGAAGTATTACTATATGAACTTGTTCTTTTTTAATTTTGTTAATATTAATTTTGATAATATTTGGGGTACAGGTGGTTTTTGGTTACATGGATAAATTCTTTAGTAGTGATTTCTGAGATGTTACTTTACCTGTCATCTGAGTAGTGTACACTATACCCAATATGTGGTCTTTTATCCCTCACTTTCCTCCCAAACTTCCCTCCAACCCAAGCCTCCAAAGTTCATTATATCATTCTTATGCCTTTGCATTTCTCATCGCTTAACTCCTATTTATAAGTAAGAAGATGTGATATTTGTTTTTCCATTCTTGAGTTACTTCACTTAGAATAATGGCCTCTAGCTCTATCCAAGTTACTGAGAAAGACTATTTCATTCCTAGTTATGGCTGAGTAGTATTCTATGTATATCTACCCAATTTTCCTTATCCACTCTTTGGTTTATGGGCACTTAGGTTGGTTCCATATCTTTGCAATAAAGAATTGTGCTGCTATAAACATGCATGTCCATGTCATTTCGTATAATGACTTCTTTTCCTTTGGGTAGCTGTCCAGTAGTGGGACTGCTGGATCAAATGGTAGTCCTACTTTTAGTCCTTTAAGGAATCTGCATACTGTTTTCCACAGTGGTTGTACTAGTTTACATTCCCACCAGCATTGAAAAAGTGTTCCCTTTTCACCACATCCATGCAATCATCTGTTGTTTTTTCACTTTGTAATTATTGCCATTCTCGTAGGAGTAAGGTGGTATCTTATTGTGGTTTTAATTTGCATTTCCCTGATAATTAGTGATGTTAAGCATTTTTCCATGTTTGTTGGATGTTTGTATATCTTCATTTGAGAATTGTCTATTCATGCCCTCTGCCCAATTTTTGATGGGATTTTTTTTTTTTTTTTTTTCTGATTGATTTGAGTCCCTTGTAGATTCTGGATATTAGTCCTTTCTTAGATACATAGTTTGTGAATATTTTCTCCCACATTGCCTGTTTACTCTGCTGATTATTTCTTTTGCTATGCAGAAGGCTTTTAGTTTAATTAGGTCCCATTTATTTATTTTTGGTTTTGTTGCATTTGCTTTTGAGGACTTAGTCATGAATTCTTTGCCTCAGCCAATGTCTAGAAGAGTTTTTCCAACGTTATCTTCTAGGATTTTTATGGTTTCAGGTTTTAGATTTAATTTTTTGATTCAACTTGAGTTGATTTTTTATAAGATGAGAGATGAGGATCCAGTTTCATTCTTGTACATATGGCTTGCCAGTTTTTCCAGCACCATTTATTGAATAGGGTGTCCTTTCCCTGATTTATGTTTTTGTATGCTTTGTTGAAGATCAGTTGGCTGTATCTGGCTTTATTTCTGGGTTTTCTGTTTTGTTCCATTGGACTACATGCCATTTTTATACCAGTACCATGCCATTTCAGTTACTACAGCTACTATAGTAGTATAATTTGAATTTGTGTAATGTGATGCCACCAGATTTGTTCTTTTTGCTTAGTATTACTTTGGTTATATGGGCTCTTTTATGGTTCCATAAGAATTTTAGGATTGTTTTTTCTAGTTCTGTGAAGAAAGATGGTGGTATTTTGATAGGAATTGTATGGAATCTGCAGATTGCTTGGGGCAGTATAGTCATTTTCACAATATTTATTCTACCCATCCATGAGCATGGATGTGTTTCCATTTGTTTGTGTCACCTATGATTTCTTTCAACAGTGTTTTGTAGTTTTCCTTGTAAAGCTCTTTCTACCCCCTTGGTAAAGTATATTCCTTTTTTTTTTTTTTTTTTTTTCCAGTTGTCATAAAAGTGACTGAGTTCTTAATTTTATTCTAGCTTGGTCATTGTTGGTGCATAGCACTGCTACTTATTTGTATACATTGATTTTGTATTCTGAGACTTTACTGAAATCATTTATCAGATCTAGAAGCTTTTTGGCTGAGCCTAGGATTTTCTAGGTGTACGATCATATCATAGGCAAGCAGTGACAGTTGGACTTCCTCTTTTCTAATTTGGATGCCCTTTATTTCTTTCTCTTGTCTGATTGCTCTGGCCAGGCCTTCCAGTACTATGTTGAATAGAAGTGGTGAAAGTGGGCATCCTTGTCTTATTCCACTTCTCAGGGGGAATGCTTTCAACTTTTTCCCATTCAGTATAATGTTGGCTGTGGGTTTGTCATATTTATTACTTTGAATTAAGTCCTTACTATGCCTATTTTGTTAAGGGTTTTTATCCTAAAGGCAGGCTGGATTTTTTTCAAAAGTTTTTTTTTTTTTTTTTTTTTTTGGCGTCCGTCCATTGGGTTTATCATATGGTTTTTGTCTTAAATTCTGTTGCTGTAATGTATCATGTTTATTGACTCAGGTATGTTAAACCATCCCTGCATCCCTGGTATGAAACTCACTTGATCATGGTGCATTATCTTTTTGATATGCT